>NW_024512988.1:269958-447674 GCF_017590135.1 Pyrgilauda ruficollis | reverse complement strand
GGCGGAGCTCCCGACACGCTGCCCCGGTACGGGCGGCGATCCGCGGGCGCAGGCCCCGCGGCGCCCGGAGCCTGCCGGGGCGGGCGGGGGTGGCGGCGGCGCCCGGCCCGCACTCACCCCAACAGCTCAGCGCCCCCGCTCCAGCGCCGCCATGAGCAGCACGGCACGGCACGTAGGAGAGAAATCACGGCGCTCTCGCGAGAGCCGCCCGCGGACGGGGGGGGAAGGGGAGGGGCCGCGCGTGCGCACCAGGAGCCCGGCGGGTGGCGCTCGCGGGCACGCGCCAGAGGGGATGGGGGGGACAGTGAGAGTGGCAGCGCCCCCTTGCGGCCTGGGGAGGGAGAAACGGCTGAGGGGAGACACGAAACCCCGGGAGGGGAGAGAGAGAGCCTCAGGGAGGGGACAGGAACCTCGTGAGGAGAGAGAGCCCCGGCTGAGGGGAGACACGAAACCCCCGCTGAGGGAGAGAGTGAGAACCTTAAGGAAGGGAGAGGAACCCCATGAGGTGAAAGAGAGCCCCGGCTGAAGGCACTGGGACTCGGCTGAGGGGAAAGAGAAAGAGAAAAGCCCGGCTGAGAGATCAACCCGGCTGCAGGGAGATGGAAAGCCCCAGCTGCGGGAAGAGAGAAAACCCCGGCTGAGAGGGGATAGGACCCCGGCTGAAGAGTAGACAGAGAACCTCGAGAGAAGGAGGGAGAGCTCGGCCCGGGCCCTCAGGAGCCCCTTTGTGGGGGACGCCTCCGTGCTGGGCTCGATGGAGGGACACGAGCCTTACACTCGCCGAAGGATTGGAACATCAGGTTTGAGGACAAGGCAGAGCATTTCCAGTCCTGAAGCTCCAGTCCGGTTTCCAACACAAGTGGAGCAAGTTCTGAAAATGCCCAGCAGCCCTCGGGAAGTGTGTACAACCGGCCATTTACAGTCACAGAGTCCAGTTACGGCTCCCGAATGGGACAGGAGCAAATAGAACAGGAGCTGTAGTGGAGGTGTTTAGGTTGGATCTCAGGGAAAGGTTCTTCCCCCAGAGGGTGCTGGGCACTGCCCAGGCTCCCCAGGGAATGGGCACAACCCTGAGGCTGCTAGAGCTCCTGGAGAGTTTGGACATCACTCCAGGGATGCACAGGGTAGAATTTTGGGGTGTCTGTGTAGGGCAGGGGTTGGACTCCATCCTTGCGGGTCCCTTCCAACTTGGGATACTCTGTGAACATATTTGAACTTCCTTTGCCTATTTTTGCCTGCTACTAATTACCAATAAATTCAATCAAAGCAACTGCTATTTAGTGTCTTTTTCTGCCTGCACACCTAGGATCCAATTGGAGGGATGTTACTCCACACAGAGAGGGAAGATAAAAATTCATCACAGGCATTCCAGATGATGTTAAATTTAAAAACCAGAGAATTCAACATTTTGGCAATGGTAGTATTTCACTCAGGTGCAAAAGGCTTGGGAATATGCAGAATACATGGAATTCCCCCAGGACTCACAAAACACTTGAGAAAGTATTTCCCACTGGGTTTTTTATTCCCTCCTGAACAATTTCTAATAGAAAAGGATTGTACACAAGAGCACTCCTGTACAGAAGAAAGAAGAGAAACTCATGGATTGGTTACATCGGATTGGAAGTTCACCCCTCAAACCTCTTCAGAAAGTCGTGATACTCAGGACCTATACCATCCAGAGGTTAGTGTACTTGGCTGACCACACCGAGGTGAGCGTGGGTCTTCTGGAATCCCTTGACCTGCTGATTTGTAAGGTGGTTACGAAGTGGCTACATCTTCCACCGAGCACATGCGATGCGATCTTGTATTCCAGTTTTAAAGATGGAGGTTTGGGTCTTATCAAATTGGCGGCGCTTATTCCAAGCATTCAAGCAAGAAGACTCCATAGAGTAGCGCAGTCTTCTGATGTGGCTCTGTTGGGTTTTTTAAAGGAGGAACACCTGGAACTGTTATTTGAAAAACTGTGGACAAGAGCCGGGGGAAGAAAATAGTCCGTCCTGCTGATTTGGGAGCCCTTACCAAGGATAGAAGGTGGTGGTGATGATAGCCAGTCAGAATGGGAGGTACCCAGTCCGAAGATCTGCTATCCTAAACCACGTAATTGGCGGAAAGCAGAGTTTCAGAAATGGACACATCTGGTCGCCCAGGGACATGGTATTGAGAATTTCGAGAACGATGTCATCAGTAATGCCTGGATCAGGCATTACAGGGGCATACCTCACCGTAAACTTATTACAGCCCTACAACTAAGAGCCAATGTCTACCCTACAAGAGAATTCCTGGCAAGGGGTAGGCATGAGAATATTGTTCAATCGTGCTGACATTGTGCCGCAAGATTCAAAACTGTTGCGCATATCGTGGGGACCTGTCCAATCACGCAAGAAGCCAGGATTAAAAGACACAATGCCATCTGTGAAATTCTTAGTGTTGAAGCTAAGAGAGCGGATTGGACGGTCTTTCAGGAACCACATCTGCGAGATGAAGCCAATGAAGTGTTTAAGCCAGACTTGATTTTTGTTAAGGAGTCCAAGGCGATGGTGGTTGACGTAACAGTCAGATACGAGCACAGCAATTCCTCATTGAGGGAGGCTGCTGCTGAAAAGGCGAAGAAATATCAACGCCTTCATCCGCAAATACAACAGCTTACTAATGCGGAGGACATTCAATATATAGGCTTCCCCATGGGGGCCCGTGGAAAATGGTACCCTAAGAACTCAGAGCTGTTTTCGGCCCTTGGTCTCTCCAAAACGAGGCTGGAGAGGACCGCTAGGGCCCTAGCATCCCAAGTTCTTGTGGCCTCTGTAGATATTGTACACATATTCGCGAGCAGAGCCAGATCGATTGTACCTGTGTAGTACACTATACAAATAAACTAGGCCCCTTCCCCTGCCTGGTTCGCTGGATAGTGGGAATTGGTTTTGGGAGGGAGGGGTTCATCCATTCATAACCGTGTCTTTAAGCCCATATTTGGGCTTTAAATTCTAATTTGGACTTTCAGGTGGACGGGCCACCTTACTTAACCCGGACAAGAGACATATGTATTATTTCTATGTGTTTATTAAATAGCCAAATGCCTCGTCATCTAATTAGTGACGCGCATGAATGGATGAACAAGATTCCCACTGTCCCTACCTACTATCCAGCGAAACCACAGCCAAGGGAACGGGCTTGGCGGAATCAGCGGGGAAAGAAGACCCTGTTGAGCTTGACTCTAGTCTGGCGCTGTGAAGAGACATGAGAGGTGTAGAGTAAGTGGGAGGCCGGGCACGCGCTCAGCGGTGCGGGGCGACCCTTATATCTACCAATCTTGCTGGGTATTCCAAATGTTCACAATGTCTCCAGTGCTCACTGTCTCTCTGTAAGCACAGGAACAAATCACCTTCTGCATCTATCAAAAGTCTCACTTTGGAAAAAAATGGCATTAAAAATTTAAGCTAATAGTGGACATGAGATATTTACCCTTCTTGGAAGATTATTCTTTGAGCATAGGTAGAACAGAAATCTTTTATATAAAAATGTCATTAAAAATACCACAGTACTGAGAAAATCCTACAACACCGCACCTCTAATTCCACTCAATACAGGACCTGCAGTAACTGTGGAACACCAGGCTCACCTGTGATGTGACATTAAAATTCTGTGCAGGAGGGTGGTTTGGTCTGGTTTGGTTTTGAGGCAGAGCTCCCTCTGCCCAAACCCAAATTTGTGGGAGGCCAAAGAGCTTTATTCTGCAGGTGCTGTGCCCTGAGCACACCAGAGCAGGGCTGGCTGATAACTGGGAGCACTGGGAAGGCTGGGACAGGTCTATCAATCAAAAAAGAGTAATCCTTCAAAAAAGTGTGTGTCAGGAAGGGTTGTTCACTCCAATCTTCACCCCTAAAACAAGGTGAAGTTTGCTCTGAATAGGAGTGACTCCTTCAAGAGCTCTGCTGGCATCTGCTGTTCTCTCAGCTGCCCTCAGCAGTGGCCAGGTGACAAAGCCAGGCCAGGTGACAAAGCCAGGCCAGCCAGACACTGAGGGTCACTCACTCTGCAGAGCCCAGCTGCCCTTTGCAGCCAGAGCAAACCACATCCCTGCCTCTCACTCACACTGTGGTTTCTCAATCATCTGCTATTCCTTCTATCAAGCACAATAATCACAACCTGCATTATGATCTCTAGCTACACAAGGTGGATTTAAGAGTCATCTGTACAGCTGGAATTACTGACTAAAGCTCATAAAAAAATAACAAAGGGAGAGGAAATGAGCCATCACAAGGGAGGACACATCAAATACTTCAGTGCTAAGCATCTGAGTGCTGCAGGTACTAAGACAGAGCAGAGTGCAAGCTTTTGCCATCATCACTTCAGAAAAACGCAGAGAAAACAGCCCACACACTTTAAAGATAAAACAAATATACAAGGAAACACCTGAAACAACAAATCCTTGTCAGGTAGTTTCATAACAGTCCCTGAAGGCTTGGAGATGAGGTTTGTGTGGCCTAGGCTTCAGTCTGGCAGATCTTCTCTCCCCACCTCGAAGGACTCCTTGCTGATCAACAGCAGCTCACGCAGCTCTTTGTTTTCAAGCTGCAAAATCAACATTTTTGCTGAAATAGAAACGAGCTAATTCACAACTAAAGGACTATCACAGAAAGATGCTAACTCGTAGTTAAAAGATGCTGATCTTTAAACAGTCTCACTCCTTCAGACAGATAAAGTTTGTACATTACAGTTTGTAATGCCAGCATTAGTACAGTGCTGGCACACTGGAACCACATAATTTAAAGCTTATCTTCTTCTGGCTTTATTTATTTATATATAGATATATAAAAATAATACAAACATTGTTTATTTTCAAGTTCTTAATCATGTTCTGCATTTCCTGACCCCATCCCCAAATTTTTAGTGTTTTAAGCCCTTGACACAAACATAGAAGATACAGAGAAAGTCTGGAGACACCCAAAGCTCGATTTATCTTCAGCAACTGGCTCTGTTCTTACCTCCAACTGAGCCAGTTTCTCCTGAACTTTAAAGAATTGCTCATCATCCACTTGAACAGCTTTTCTCATCACCTCTCCCATCTCACATATTCTGTCTATTTGACTTTCAATTTCCTGAAAGACATAAAATTAATACATTCAGTAAGTTCAGGCAAAAGAAACAATCATAATGCATCCCTTCTAAATCACTTAGTTCCATTCTCCTAATTTTGGATTCTCTTTCTCTTTTGAATTTTAATCATTTCCTCCCATGCACTTGAAAGCCTTCCTGCCTTGTATACTTAAGGATAAGAACTTGTACCTTATTGTCCTTTATCAGCAGTCCTTTATCAGTGAAAACAGTGAAGAGAGACATAGCAGCCAGCAAGATAAGGCACCCTGATTTAAAGGGAAATAATTTCAAGTGTGCCACGGTCTGAAACAGCAGATTCAGGTTTATGTGAACATGATTACTAGGCAGCAAATTTTATTTAGCTTTATTAGAAACGCTTGACTGAATTTATTAAGACCCCAAAAATAAACGTGAACATGATTTCAGGTGTGGAGTAAACAACTTTACCTCAGAAGGACATCCAGCAACAAAATTAAAGCAAGTAAGACCAGAGTCTCCTGAGGCAGATTTTACAGAATCTGTCTAGATACAGCAGTAATCCTCTGGAAGATGCATTTTGCTGAAGCTCAGAAATGCACATGGAACAAACACTGACAAATTCCAGTATGAAGCAACAGTTCCTGCTTGAAGAGCAATACATCACTTAACATGACAGGTGACAGGGTGGAGTTTCTTTAAGTGCCCATAGCTTTTCTACTGCCTCTGGAAGATAAATTTATCACAGAGGAGAGCATTCAGTTTTGAACTCCATTATTCAGAAAGTATGTAAACAAATTAGAGCATCCAGAAGACAGCTGGAGAACACGAGAGACTTCTGGGAAGAAAGATTACTATTTTTCTAAACAGGAAGATGGTTATACTAAGAACATAGTTCTTTTAAAGACATTAGAAGTTTGTTATTGTTCTCCAAATGGTGGGGAGAAAAAACTCAAGGAGCTCACCTGAAGTACAGAAGGCTTTGCCTAGACATTGAGATAGTCAAGGGATATCCCTTCAAGGGTTCCTGCAGAGCCCTTTCAGCTTTGCATTGTCAAGTTATTTTTAATGTAAAACCTTGACAAACAGCAATTTGTGCACTCAGGGAGGCACTGGAAACCAAACATAGCTACACCTTCAGATGAGTTAAGCAACTCAGAAAAGAGAACCAGTGAATTGCCACATATCAGTGCACAGAAACACATGAGAAGAGTTAGGCTGTCTCCAGTTCCTAGGAAAAAACTACAAGATATGAGATGTCACCGTGTTGAATCAACCTCCTGTTCTCTAATCAGATAAAAATGCATTTTAAAAATGCCTAACACAATTCCTAAGTTTAAAATGGAAATTGAACGTAATTCCATTGTTACTATCTACGTAAATATGAAACAGGCAGCAGTTATCAGCAGCCACATCTCAGCGTTCTGAAGTCACTGAGCCCAATGTGCACAAAAGGATGCTTTAGGCCACTACAGAGTATCTGGATTTAAAAACACTAGGGAATGAAATCTCTTAAGAACTAAACATATACAGCTCACAGAATTTAGAAGGTTTGTTCCCCTTTCTTACAGCTAATGATCAGGAATTATAACAACTTGGACATCTTTGATTTTACTATAGAGGATCAGGCACATAAAGCTTAAGCCAGGGAATTCACCACCTGGTTGAAAGAAAAAGCCTCCACCTGGGCTTGAAGGGGTTGTGCCTCTCAGTGTCCTCTGGGACAGCTGTTACAACCTGTGTGCTCTGAAAGGAACAGAGGGGGAAATACCAGCAAAGAGAGTCAAGAGAAAATGTATTTTGGAGCACAGACATTGCAGGAATGGAAACAAAGATTGTGTGACAGCGAGCAGGGGACAGGGATCTTGAGCACTCTCTTGTTCCCATCTCACCTTACCCCAGAATTAGCTTGATGGACTTTCAAGACTGGTTCTGCCTCTTCACGTTTTCTCCCTTCCAGCAGCTGTAACATCTGCTTCCTGTACTTGCTCATTATGAGCTCCAGCGCGTCCTGGTGCTCCTCCAGTGAGACCCACAGCTCTGCAGAACACAGCACGTCAGGGCCAGGAGCGGCAGCCGCAGCAGGAGCCCCGAGGCGCTCGCTGGGTGCCAGCTGCGGGCGGGACCGGCGCTGCCCCGCCGCTCCCGGCCCTGCGGTGAGGCTGCCCGGATCCCCTCGGCCGAGGAGACTCCCTGACCTGCGACCCACCGGAGCACCCAGCGCCTCTGCTCTCCTCCACAAGACCTTCCCGCCGGGCCCACAGGGCCGCATCCCCGGCGGGACAGCCCCGCACACCGCCCAGCATCGCTCGGGGCCCCTCTGCACATCACCCGCCAGGGTCGGCCCCCGGCCCCGCTCACCCCGGTTCTCCTGCTGCAGGTCGCGGATCTGCGTGTTCTCCTGCGCCAGCACCACGTGCGGCCGCAGCCGGGACGGGTCGGGTGGCTCCGCCGCGGGGCCCGGGCCCTGCCGAGGAGACACGGGGGTCGGTCCGGCCGCCTCGGGCCTACCGACGCGGGGGTCGGTCGGGCTGCCCCGCCCGGGCCCTGCCGGGACGCGGGGGTCGCCCCGGCCGCGCTCACCTGGTCGGCGCAGCCCGCGCCCGCCTCCCGCATGGCGGCCACGCGCCGGTGCAGCACGGCCGACTGGTCGATGAGCGACTCGGCCGCCGTGTCGTGCTCCTTCAGCCGCTCCAGCAGCGTCCGCGCGTCCGTCAGGATCTTATCGATGGTGCAGCTCATGGCGAGCGGCGCTGCTCACACCCGCGGCGGGCCCATGTCCCTCGCGGCCCCGCCGCCGCTCTCCCCCCTCAGCCGCTCTCGGCCCCGCTCCGGCCCCGCCGCAGGGCGCGTGCGGACGCGAACCCCCGGGGCCGGGACGGCGCTTCCGCCCGCGGCCACGGCGCCGCCAGTGCGCAGGCGCGGACCGGCGCGAGCCCGCCGATCCGCTAGGGGCTCGCCGGGCGGCGCCAGAGCGCCACGGCCGGGCCGGGGGGCGGGGCCAGAGCGCCCGTTGGCCGGTCTGGGGCGTGGCCAAGCGCCGGTTAGTCGGTCTGGGGGCGGGGCCAAGAGCCGGGGGCGGGGCCAGGGCTGTCCCCGCCGTTCCCGGGGATGCTCGGAGCCCCGGAGCTTTGGCTGATTTTGGGGTGTTTGGGCGCGTTTTGGGGCGAGCGGACACCGCGCTCCCCGGCACACGGCGTCCCAAAGCCGCCTGCCCCGGGTGGACGTGCCCCCCTCCCACGAGCCGCCCACGCCGCGGTCCCGCGTGTCCGAGCCCCCCGTGCCCCGAGAGCCCCGGGCTCGCCGCAGCGGCCCGGCCCCAGCGCGGGCGGGGGAGCCCGGGACAAGGCCGGCTCCGAGCGGCCGCTGCTCGACACCGGCTGTTTGCGGAGGGCCGGCGGCCCTGACCCCGGGTCCCGCTTATCTCTGCGGCTGCTCCCTCCCAGCGCGATCAATCCCGGCTGGATCTGCGGGGCTCCCATCTTATCTGATCCTGCTGTTTGTCCCTGCCAACAGTAAACATCCGCCACTCAAAATAACAAGCTGTGCAATGCTGACTCGCTGCTTTGATTCTTATTTGCTAACTGAAGCTACTGTTGGTGATCCGGGGTGTCCTTGAGGCTTTGTGCCACAAAGTTTTGTTCAATAGCACCGACTTCATTAACAATGTTTTCAACAATAATATTTTAGCAGGACTGCCTTGGATTTGAATCATCTTTCTGATTTAAATCCCTATTCACACAGACACATGAGAAAACTCCAGGATGCTTTATCAGATGAAGGTTCTTTATGATCCCAGAGATAATCAAGCCTGGTGCAGAAGTGCTGAACGAGATAATTTTATAAAAGCAACAATCTCAAAACATGCACACAATGCAAAAGAGAACAGGGTAAGCAGCTGCAGTTGGAATATTTCATCAGAATCAGATTAATTAGTAAAGTATGAGAGCTATTCTGCAAATTTGGGAAATGTAATTCTTCCGCTAGTTTGGAAATAAAAGTCCAGACCGTGGTTATAGCATATTTCACCTTCTGGTCCTTCCCTATTTTTCATCCTATTACAGAATACTAGAAATTTGGACAGTTTATCAGAATTGCTTTTTCCTAATCAGCAAGTCATGAACACTTGGGAAACTGACAAATATTGCTGTGTGGACCATCCTGGCTATGGAACAAGCTGGGTAAAGATTGACCTGTCCCAAAATGGACACATCACCCCTGAGCCATGGCCAGCGCTGGTTTCCCCCTCCTGACGTGACCCCTCGTGTGCAGTTCAGCACCTGCTGCTGCCTCCCTCTGCTCCTGCTCCCAGCTCCGTGCCTGCCTCCAAAGCCTCTCCCAGAGCCCCATTTCCACAGAGCAGCCCTGACACAGCTCTGTGTGCCAGAGCCATCTTTCCCTTTTTCGCTTTATCCAACACAGGGATTTCTGTGAAACCAAACTTGCAGTCCCTGAGGTTCCACAGAGTTCAGGCACTCAGAGCCATTTAGAGATGGGCACTGGGAATTCCAGTTCACATCCGTAGGAAATCAGCTGAAGGAGCCCATGGTGTGGGCAGTGTGAAGGATCATTTCATCCCCACAGGAGCTGCACCAGGATGGGTCTGAGCTCCCTCTTCTGCTCTTGAGTTTATAATTCTGATTTAACACTCACTTCCCCCTGGTGCCATCCTGGCCTTCCCTGCCCATAGGGACAAGCAGGGGTAGGTGAGGGCAGCACTGCTGTACCAGACTGTCATTTCAGGAGCAGTTCATTTCCTCTGGGGCATTCTGGCTTTGAGGAATAAAATTCCAGGATAAGGGAGATGAGAATCTACAACACCACTTCCACACTGCCCTGAGCCCATGCTCCCACTGGGGGCTGGGGCTCAGCCCCTCTCCAGCAGATCTGGACACAGAATCATTTGTCCAGCTCCAAGGGACAGCAGAGTGAGTTCCTGTGGCGCCAGGACACAGAGAGGATCCCAGTAGGACAAAGCTCCTTGGTTTAAATGCTGGGAATGCTTGTCACCAAAACTTCGAGTGTGTAGCAACAGAGCTTAAACAAATCAACAGATGAGCATTTCTGAGTAGGGGTGCCTTGTAATTCCTTTGGCTTATCACAGCAATTCTGTGTAAACTAAATAGAATGTATAAATTTGGCCTCTCAAACTTTTTAGTGTTTAACTTCAATTCGATTAAACACTTATGTGTGTGTACAAAGTGAAAAATGGGGTTACAAGAGGTTAATGTTTTAATGCTTTTAATAACTCTTAACCACATGGCTGTATTTTGTCAAACAGAACATGGGGTTGTTGTAGCAGAAGTGAAGGCTGGATAGCAGAGTACTGGGACACTCAGAACAACAGTGCTGCTGCAGAGCCCAAACTGCTTCCAGGCCTTCTTTGGAAAATCAGAAATAGTATTTCTCTGGTGGGATAAATACATAACAGTTCTGAGTGCAGCTGAGGAGGCTCTTGCTAGCAGTAGGAAAATCACAAAGAAAAGAAATCTAGATGGACAAAAAGAGAACAAAATTGCTCAGGGCCCAGGAGCACCTCCCCCATGGACACAGGCTGAGAGAGCTGAGGCTGTTCAGCCTGGAGAAGAGAAAGTTTTGTGGAGACCCCATGACCCTTTCCAGGGTCTGAAGGGGCTACAGGGAAGCTGGAGAGGGACCCCTCATCAGGAACTGCAGGGACAGGACAAGGGAAAATGGGATCAGGCTGAAAGAGCAGAAATTCAAGTGATATATATGGAATAAATTCTTGCAGGGTGGGCAGGCACTGGCACAGGTGCTCAGAGCAGCTGTGGCTGCCCCTGGATCCCTGGAAGTGTCCAAGGCCAGGCTGGACAGGGCTTGGAGCAGCCTGGAACAGTTGAAGGTGACCTTGCCCATGGCAGGGGGTGGAACAAGATGGGATTTAAGGTCCCTTCACACCCAAACCATTCTGGATTCTGTGAACAGATGCATCAAATGGCAATGTCTGTGACAGATGTAGTGACATCTAGATATTGAAAGTAGAGAAACTAATAAAGGGCAAATTTCTAGGATACTTCTTGGATTTTCAGTAAAATTATATTAATTGTAAGAGCAGGTAGAAACATTGTGGCTAGGCGTCTAAAAGCACAAGTCTCCCATGGTGATGCAGCTGGGCACAAGCTTTTTAAAAATGAATGTGACAATTCTCATTTCCATTACAAGTCCTTCCTTCAAACCCCAACTATTTCAGCAGCTACAGCTGTTTAAAGAGCAAACCAGCCCCCTCTCACACCACACACCCCAACACTTTCTGACTGTGTTCTTTTCAAATGAAGTGGTAGTAAGACCACTGCTCTCAGCTCCTGTCACAATTTCACTGGTATTGCTTTCCACAAAAGTGTAGCACAGAGACTCATGGGCCAGGAGCCCAAAGGAATCTCCTCTTGCACTTCCCAACCCACACTTCAAGGTAGATTAACGTGGCATAATGCAGAGTTGTCCTGTGACAAAAGTTATTACCAAGGAACTCAGTCTTATTGTTCATCCTAATTATCTTGCATTGATAAATCTTGAGGAGTCACTCACTGCACCACAGCACTCACACTTATGAGTCTAATATTCTTTCTACTGTTAAAACAAATGTCCTCAAGATGGAATCCAGGCTGGAAAAAAGGAAAAACATTATCATTGATAAATGGACACATCCAGTTAATTCAGTCTCAGCAGCAAGACCACTGCTGATAAAATGCTGAGCAAGACATTCCACAATAATTATTTTGTAATGCTTAACACAGTGTCAAGATCTGCTGTATGGAAATGAGGTCTTGGCTTCCCTTTGCTGTACCTACAAAGTACTGCAGTGCCTGTAGTTATGAGTATTCTCTGTGAACTACCAGCTCTTGGGATTGTAATCCAGTTTAATTGATAGCTTTGCTTTCTTCCACCTTGTGCCTCGCTGGAGCATTTTATTAACAAATCTTGGTCTTCCAGCCAAGGGGAAACAGATTTGGCAGAGGGTACTGAAAGGGGGAGGTGTCAGGGTACCCAGGAACTTTGTGAAGGTTGAATGGATGGGTTTATTGCACCTAATCTGCCTTCAGGCCCTGCAGATTAAGTTTAAGAGAATAAACAGGAGAAACAGTAACATTTTGTGGGCTGAGATTTTCCAGTGAGTTTAAGGCAGTCTGGCTCTTTGACTGAAACTTGACATAATATTTAGTTCTTCAAGATTGGCCTTACAAGCCTGTAAGAAAATGGAAGTTGAAACCATCCAACAGCTTTATGATTAAGAAAAAAATCAGTCTTAAAAAGACCAAAATTGTTCTTCCTCTCTGGTCTGATATTTCATCATTTAATCCCATGAAAGCATTTCAGAATTTAACAAGAACTTCCATCTTCTCATCCAATTTGATCGTGAGGATTTGTCTGATACATTTGATGCAAAACAAAGAGTATTTCTATTTCTCACACCAAAGAACACCTCTGCAGTGCTAAATGGGAGCTGCTCACTGTGCAAGGTAACACCAACAGGCACGATCAGTGCTCACATGGCTCTGGGCTGCTTCTCACCCAGGACTGAGAGGTTCATCCACACCCATGAGGAGCAATCCCAACAGTGTCAGCATTCCTGAACCTTTGGAAGATCTATAAATAATAGAAGAGAGGGGGAACAGAAAATTTGTGTTTTTATGAGTTCCTCAACAAATTGGAAAGGAAATCCAAGGTCTCAGATCACAAAACTTTTGGCATGGATGTGTCTGCCTGTGTATTTTATGCCTCTGAACCATTTTATTTCTCTGACACAAAAATAGGTAAAGATTAGGTTGGATCATTTTGATACATTATCTGTATTTTTTTCTGTAATATTGCTCAGAACAGTTTACAAACAGGAAAGATTTAATCTGGTAATGAAATAATCATTGTCTTAATATAACCTTTAACTCACATAGAACAACAATTACTGTAATTAGCAATTAGTTTTCTGAGGGCTTTAATCATTTAGTATTTGACTCTTGCTTTCATCATTTAATGATTTACAGTAATGAGCTGGAACATCAGTATTTTGTACTGAAATGGCCAAAATAGTTGTCCAGGCATCCTTGCCCTCATGTGACAGATCTCAGATGGCTTGGGGAGAAGTTAGCCAAGAGCAATAGACAATGCCATCACTTCTGCTTCAGTTCTACTGAAAAACAACAACAGAGTGACTGCTGTGCCTTGCAGTCAGGGCTCAGTAGCTCTTGGAGGGCTGTTACTTTGCTGAGATTCTGCCCTTTGTTTGAGTTTTGTTTGACAAATGCTTTATAAATGAGCAGAAGAGGTGGTTTATGTTTCATTAATGAGGCTGATAGTGGTTAATTACTGAAGTTACGTAAACAATCCAATAGCAGATCAAGCCAAACGGGTCATTTATGTAGAGAAGATCCAGCTGGAGTAGATGTGATTTCCTTTAACTATTCGGTTACCAAATGAGTCACAGACATCTGGAATCTCCAGTCCAGATGAACAAAGAATTGTGCTGACCTTGAAAACGGATTCTCTCAGCAGGTATGGACCCAGGGAAGCTCTTTCTTCATCTCCCCATCAGAGCCTTGGAGCCAGCTGCCCAATCTCCACAGGGATTTGGCTGCCCAGAGCTCCCAGTTTGCAGCGGTGGCAGTGAGGCTGCACAAGTGCTGCAGCAGTGTCCAGGTCAGGCTGCTGTCACCAGATCTGCTCCTTTTCTATGGAAAACATGTGTGTCCCTTATTCCCCACTTCAGTGCCACTTCTGGATGTTGGCTCGTGGCAGGAACTCCTTCAGCTCCTATTTTCAGGCCGTATCTGTGAGTGACACTTTGTTTACTTACTGCTAGTAAAGCAAGCTTGGAGTCTGATATGATTTCCTTTGCCACTGAAGTGGCTCTGGGCATGTTACTGACCAGAGACTTCAGCACTGTTTTACAGAATTGATGTAGGTATAGAAAAATAACAGAAAACAGAGCTGGAAGAGAGCTTTCCAAAGTCCTTTGCAAAACGTCCTCTTTCCAAACCAAAGCAACTCAGAGAAAACAATTCTTGAGTTCAATCTGGTTGCCCAAACTGATCTTCAAAACAGCCAGTGGAGAAGATTGTACAAGGAACTTGTTCCAGTGCTATTTTTACCCCAGTAATTGCTTTCTCTAGTTTGTAATTTAAATCTCCCTTACTCCTAAATAACCTTTCTGGTTTTTGATTATTTACAAGCATGGAAAAGAGTTTATTTTCCTCTTCTTTGCAGCAGTATTTTAGGTGACTCAAGTGTGCCCTCAAGTCTCCCATTTTTGTCATGCTAAGCTTTGAATAGGAGCAGTGATTTATTAAAATAATGTAAATATCTATATTTACATAAATATATGTATTTAGCCAGTCACCTGGTCTGAATCACTTCATGATTATGCAAAATAGTTTCTTTACTACAGTGTGGGAGTTAATTAACCTTGGGCTAATACTTAATTACAGCAATTCATTTCTACTACAACTTCTATATAGTTATTACATAAACTTATTTATATACTGACTTTAGAAACTGAATTTACCCTGAAACCAGTAGGCTTTATAAACTGAGTAGAATGGGGATTTGATGCCTTTTAAAAACCTGGGCTTCAGGCTTAAGTCCCCTAGAGTCAACAAGCTCCAAATACCCACATCCTACAGGTAATTTGAACAGCTTATCAGTAAGGTGCCTTCTATCAGCAAAAAATGCTAAAAATAAAAGTCAGTAGCATTTAAAAGCTAACCACAATTCTTCAAAAACCTCTGCTTGTTTTTCCAACTTTCATGAGAAAGGCTGGATGAAAAAGTCAATGGGATATTGTGAAAGAGATACTTCTGTGAAAAAAAATATTTGTTATATCAATTGTAAAACCTTCAGTTTTACTATTGAAGTTTTTTTGGCAACTTGGCAAGTTTCTGTATGAGTCTGCTTTTACCAGAAAGACAAGTGCTGAGCATAATTAAGCTTAGAATATAATTATCTTCATTTCTGCTGCATAATCACTGTGTTGCAGCCCCCCATCACCACACATGATCAATGCAGGACATCTGAAAACTTAGAAAACCCCATAATATGCTCAAATAACATTTATTAGTCCATGCTGTTTGTTCTTGAAAGACTCAACCATTCCACTCCACAGAGAGAGTTGTAAATGGCACCTGGAAATAAGCAGCCTTAGGGCAGCTCTTCTCTGGAGCCCATGGAACAGAAATATGTCCCTCCTTTCAAAGGTGATGGCTGTTTATCCACGAAAAGCTACTGTCCCAAAAGAGTATTTTCAGTGACTTTGCTGTAAGTTACCCCACAGGAAATTATATTTTCCTTTTCCCATCTAATTCCATGCAGTATCCAACAGAAGCAGTTTTTCCTGAGGTGAATGGAGCACTGATCTTACACAGAAGGCAGGTGAGCTCCTCCTGGAGCAAGGAGATTTGCAACCTGCTGGGAGCACTGGAACAGCAGGATACCTAACAAGAAAATGCCCTACCCAAAAGGTCACATCTACCTAGGAAACAATGAAAACACCAAATTGTAATATTAATTTATTAGAAGTTACTAATAATGGAAATACTTGGGGTTTAAGAATGAAATTTTGCTGAGTTAATGGCAACATGAACTCAAGTTCACTGAGGTTGCCAATGAACTGAGAGTGAGCCAGAGGAGTGTCTGGATCAGAACACGGAGGACAAGGTAAGTGGTTGGTATTTGGAGGTCCTGGCCTGATCCAGCCTTTCCAAATTAAATTATTATGTCATGTAAAAATCTCCAAATAATACTACTGCAATAGTTTCCTCTCTTGGGAATTGAACATTTTCCATCACCACCCTGACATGTCAACGTGAAGCAACCAAAATGGGAGAATTTTGAATTCTAGCAGGAAAGCAGAATCTTCGTGCTGGGCAGGCAGGACTCTGGGAAGCAGTGACGTGAGGGTCCCCATGGCCTCTGTCCCTGATGACCCAGTTCTGCAGTGATTTATGTGGGCTCGCAGCTGCCCTTGCTCCGACCCCAGAGGAGCTGTGTGGGAAGTTGGTGTCTCGGAGCCGCGGCGTGGCTCTGCCGAGTGTCTGGAGCCCGGGCTGTGCACACAAACTGATAAATAGGGAAAGGCCTGCTGGGCTCCAGCTGCAGCAGAGCTGGGACCGGCGCTGCAGCCCCACGGAGCCCGCGCCGCGAGAGCAGCTCCCTGCAACCACCGTGAGTATTCCATTCCCTTCTCTGCATGCTCTGAGTTAGAAATTGCTGCTCCAGCCCTACATCAGTTTGCCATGTGAAAATATTCCTTTTTTCTTCTTTTCCTCATTTTTTTCTTTCTTTTTAAACATCTGACTAAAAGAAAACAGCAAACGTGCACTTTTAAATATGATATTCTGCTGCCAAGGATTTGTTCCAACAGTTCTTCATTTGACACACAGAGTGAAGAAAAATGACTTTTAAATTCAGTTATTTATTTCCCTTCCCAAAAGTACCCAGAAAACTGAGTTTCAAACAACCTCTAATCTCTTATTTTAGAATGTATAAAAATTATGCTTTTGAAATAATTATTAATGGAATAACAACTTCAAAGGAAAATTTCAAGATAATTGCAATGCAGTCCATCAGTGAAATAAGCCAGTTCCTATTATGGTTATTATATGGAATATATGGAATATAATAACCAGGAAGGAACACATTTAATAAGAAGAAAAGTGGAATTTCTTCAAAGAGCAGCTTTGGGGAGCTTCTTGGCACATTAAAACCAGGAGGAACAGAAAAACCTTTAATAATGTGTGTAAGCTGCATACAGGATCAATAAAGTAATCCTACAAGTTCCCCTGTCAAATCATTCTGTAATTAAGCAGTGATTACTGAAATACTTGAGTGAAATTGAATAGATTAGCTGGTATCACACCTACTTGGCACTGATTATGCTCAGTTACTTTTTTTTTCAGTTTTTGGTTTAAATTTTTACAAATTAAAAAAGAAAAAATAAGCTTTGCCTTCCAGCTGCAAGCAAAGTACAGTGATTAAACCTGAGCCTGAAACGTGCTCTGGGTTCCACTACGTGACCACTAACGTGCCCCAAGGTGTGCTAAATAGATGGTGAAGACCTTCAGCTCGAGTTCCTAAAATTCCCTGTAAACAAGAAATTTCCCCATGACTCAACTGTCAAAATATTTATGATAGCAGCTAAAGCACTGTCAGTACCGACCTCTGAAAGGGCTCCCTGTAGCCCTGCTCCATGAAGGATGTTTTGTATCCCAATAAATTTGATAAGTTGATGATATGTTGTTTTATGATATGGGGTTTTATAGCAATAAAAATGATAAACCCCACATCTTTCACCATAAATAGAAATAAATAGATGTAAAGTTCAGATTCTAGTCTGGACACGTGCATTCTATTTATGGTTCTACTTTACTTTTATCAATCAATTTTTTTTTTCTTTAGTGGATCCCACTTTTGATAAATTGTCAAGTCTTTCAGCTGGGACTAAGAACTAAATTTCTGCATGAGATGGATAACCAAGCCCTTGAATCAACACATTCTGGTTTATACTGAACGTTTGCAGTTCAGAAGATTGGCCCTGACAAAACTAAGCCTGTAAAAGCACAACATTTTCAAACATGCTTAAGCCACCTTGAGTGTAGGTCACCATTCCCCTCACCTGCTCAGGACTTCACATGTGAAAATGCCCAGTAGCAGAAGAAGCAGGAACAGCGTGTGCTTTACACAGGTGACATTTTCTGTCAGCTCAGTCTGTGTGACTCAGGGCTCAAGGCTCCCACCCTAAGTGTGTTACTGCTTGGGATGCTACAAAATAAGTCATTAAAAAAGTCATCTTTTCTTCCCAGATATTTCCACTTTTTAGGCTAAAGGCCTTTATGCATCCTCTCTGGGAATGTATTTAGATTTTTGCTTCCTTTTAAAGCGCTCATGTACAAATATGTATTTATATTTGGAATACACAGAGAAGAGAAAAAGGGGCACAAAACCTTTTGCTTTGGGCTTGAGATGGCTTCAACTGCCCCAAGCATCCCAACCCGTTGCTCCATTCTTACTTCAGCTGTGTTCCAGTTACTGCTTTGGACATTACACCTGGGCATGTCTGCTGCCTTGTGTCAGGGGCTCCACCATGCTGGGCACGTGCAGAATTCTCCTGCCTGGATAAAGTCACTGAGTGTCTGTGTGGGCTGGGGAAGTGTCCCATGAGGTGTGAGGGGTTTGGGATGGCCACAGAGCCTTGGGGAGAGCAGCACATGGGTCATGGAATCCCAGGGACTGCTGCGGTTTGGAGAAGGCCTCCCTGCTGCTGCCTCGCTCACCTCACGACTCTCACAGTCACTCATAAATAATCAAAACTTGCCTGGCCTTGGAAATGAAGTTCCTTCCTTACAGATCTTATTCTCATCTTTTTTTTTGTTTTTCTTTTTTGTTTTAAAATCCCAGTGCTTTGTTTGATCAGAACAAGCTTGTCAGCACTAAATTCTCAAATGTCAGAAAATGAAACTCTTAATGCTTACACACGTCTCATTCTAAGACAGTAGAGCATTCCTCAGACAACCATCTGATTTACTATTCCCACTGTTCTAACATCCTCTTAATTCTCTTAATTTAAGATTTCAGTTTACAAAGTCTCAATCTAAGCTGGAATTTCGTAGGTGCAACTGGTTACTGTTATTAGCCATAAAAATCAGTAAGAAGGGCTGAATCCTTTCTCATACAATAACTAAGATGCTTCTAAGTTTTAGAATGTTTAAGCCAACGACCACCTTACATTTGGTACTTCATACTCCCAATATACTGCTTTTATTAGACTGGATCAGTGTAGTTTTTTTATCTACTATTCAATTATGACTTTTATTTAAAGAAACCACTGGAATTCAGAAACACGTTTCTTCAGTAAACACACATTTTTGGGAAAAAATGTAGACTTTGCCCAGGCCAAATTGATCTAACTGATAAGACCTCATGATTCAGTGACTTATTTTGCTCTCAAACAAATATTTACTAGCAGAGATAACAAACCCCCAGCATTCCAGCCTCACTGCATCCTTTCACCTTCTGCTGACAACACGAAGTGAAAGTGGTCAGCCCCAAGCTCTGTGCAGTCTGGGGGAAGGGCTGTGTGTTTTACCAGTCAGGACTTCAGATTCCCCGGGGTGATTCATTCATTGTCTCAGCTGCAGCAAGGTACAGGTATAGCACAAACCCCTTCCTTCAGGGAGGGTCTTTAAACCCAACTTGCTGTAAATTCTGCAGAGAATCCTGTTGAAGGAGTTGGATTTGCTGTATTTTCTAAATCCTTTCGTGCCTTTTTCATCTTTTCCATCCTTCCTGTCTGCTCAGGGAAAGCCTGTGAGTGGTTTTTGGGCAAATTGTCTCTTACAGCCTTCGCTCAGGGGGCATGAGGCTCAGCAAAGGTTTAACCTGTGGCCACATCCCACTCATGCAGAGGGACAAGGAGGCAAGGAAAATATTCCTACTTCCTCCTCTAATGGCTGCCCTGTTAGCTCTCAATTCTAAGCAACACCAGAGGTTTGCTGTAGGTGTGTAAACTCAAACCCAGCTAGGGCCACTGTCCATACAGACTTTTTTTAAAGAGTTTTTAAAGCACACATTTTCAGAACTTCTCTAAATTTGAATTTGTAAGTCAAATTACTGAAAAATGAGGTAAGTTTTGAACTCCAAGCATAGCAGCTCTTCCCATGTCACTGTGAGCTCTCAGTGCACTTTATTAGGAATGTCAGTGAATCCGGCCAGGAGCCCAGGCTCCTTTAATGACCAAGGGGCAGTGGAAAGCTCTTTAGAGGCAGCACATCCTATAGGAAACCAATATTTTGGTCTTCACTGAAAACTCCACACTGTTAAAGGAACACAGGAAGTGTAATTCAGGCAGTGCTTAAGCAAGGCAAAGTTGAGTTTTACTGAGTTTTACTGTACTTACATGATGAAGAACAGATATTCCACGCTGGCCTTTCCATGCTATTTTCCTTGCTTCAACTCTGCATAAAAAGTGAATGAAATAAACTCATTAAAAGCCCATCTTTGTGCACAAACAGGACAGCCCCACATACACACCAGAGCAAATGCTCCAATTCATGCCCAAAGCAAGTTTATTCTATCCAGTTAAGCTCCTTTTAACCTTCTCTGAATTAGAGAATTTACCAGTCCAATTCCCCCACTTGGTTTTGTGTAAAACTCAGAGCAAAACATTTCTAGCTATAACTTGGAAACTTTTACCCTGAAAGAATTTTACCCTGAATCTGTAATGGCAGGACACTCAAACATTTTGTAGTCTTGTTGAGGGTGTTATGTGACTTCACACAGACATCTGATTTTCTTATGGTCTGAAAACTCTGCCATATTCTGGAGTTTTCTGTCTAACCTACCCAGCAATTCCTTCCCACGGGACGTTTCCCTTCCTTTCCCCTTTCCCCAGGTTGCTGTTTAAAGGCTGGTCTCAGAGCAGAGTGGATGAAGCAGTGCAGCTGGGAGCAGAGCATGGCCAACACGTTTGTCACCGTCCCTGATGGGTACGGCCTTCCCGAGCCCCTCCAGTACTACGGTGAGTGAAGCAAGTTGTGTACTCTGGAAATGCAGCAAAATGAACTCCTGGGAGAATTTAATTTTTTTTTCCCCCTTCATTTTAATTTATCTTTAATGCACTTGAAAGCTCTCACCAAGCTCGTACTGAAAATGCATGGAAATCTATTACTGAGGGAATGTTTTTTCCTTAATTTTAATTTAGCTTTAAGGCACTTGAAAGCTCCTACTGAAAGTGTATAGAAATCTACTGCTGTGTGCTCATACAGATTTTTGAGCACCATGGGATTGTTCTGACTGAGCTTTCCATATAAACATCCCCAGTGCTGTCTCCCTTTGACCTGCATGGAGAAGACACAGGTTTTATTACAGTATTCCAGATACATTATAAATAGATAATGCCTGTTCTATATCTTATGTAACTATAATTGCAATAACTAATTTGATTCTGGAAGACTAAAGGCAGGACCCAAAGCCCACTAAAAGGAAAAAATCTGTTTTAAAAAATCTTTCCAATTTGTTTTTATAGAGATTTTAATAATCCCAAAGGAAGAATGAAACATGATGCATGTTGCACGGGCTTTCTTTGGTATAGCTGCGTGTATTTAAGGGAGGCTGGATAAAATCAAAACTCAATAGACAGAAAGGCAGGAAGAACCTTTCTTTGTAATTCTGTATCTACATTTTACTAAACTAAAATCTCTTAACTGTAAAGACGTGTAGGAAAATACTAAATAAAACAAGTGTCTGCCTTTTATTCCTCTGAAGTTCAACTTTAAGACCCCTGTCACAGTGATTTTTAGTACTCTCTGATTTCTACACAATTTTTCTCAGACCCTTGTGCAACATTTTCAAAATGATGCCTGAGATATGTATCAATAACAAACATTTTGTTCATTAAGAAATTCACTTGTAGAACATATTTGACTGTAGTGTGGACAACTAATAAAAACAACATTTATGTGTAAGATCTGAAGGCAACTGTGCCATCAGTTGGCAAGTGATATTCAATTATCTACTAACACTAATCCAGTGGCATCCACGTGATATTGCCCAAACTGTTACTGAGCCATTTTTGCTACATTTAACATTTCACTTAAGAACATTACAGGTTTAAATTTAAATAGAATGTGTCAGATTGCCCCTCTGAAAATGTGTTCCTCTAATATTCACGCTTCTAAATCTAGAAAACATTTTCAAACTTTGGAGCAGCTGATGTCGAGATATTCCCCAGGTTTTTTCACTCCACTTTCGATTTCCCCCGAAACAGATGTTTTACCGGAGCACATCAACTACCAGCTGCAGGACCCGGATTTCCAGGCTGCGCCGTACTGCCAGTACTCAGCAGTGCCAGTGCCAGTGCCCGTGCCAGCCCTGCAGCCCCAGCCTGCCCCGGGCCCCTACGGCTCCTACAGCCTGGACCCCCCGTACAGCGACGGGCCCTGCGTGGGCAGCAGCTGCGAGCTCAGCAAGGGCCCCTTCCTGCCTCCCCACGGGGAGGACGGCGGGTACCAGGGGCTCAAGAGGCCCCGGCTGAGCCACTCGGTGAGGCTGAAGGGGCAGGAGGAGCTGTGCGTGGTGTGTGGGGACAAGGCCTCGGGGTATCACTACAACGCACTGACCTGCGAGGGCTGCAAAGGTGAGCGGGGACACGGGCCCTCCGTGCAACCTTCCACGCACATTTCAGCTCCTGTTACTACACTGGCTTCTAATTGAGCTAATGAACCACCTATCTAACAAGCTCACTCCAAATTCATGTTTTTATAACGTTCTTTGAAGAAATATTTGCACAGTCTGTATTCAATACGAGGACTTTAAGCATCTCATTTTTGCATTGATGACTCGCTAGAATAGTGTCAGTGTAAGCAGGTGCTGGTTTTCTCATGAACATTTCTTAGAGATTTATTTCAGTGTTATTAATTACACTTATTATTATAATTGAATAAAAGCAAGTAGTAATTACTTACTAATCATATTTTAACTTGTTGGTATGGGAGCTGTCTCATGAGGGGCAGCTCTGATCTCTGCTCCCTGTGACCAGGCACAGGACTTGAGGGAAGGGCTGGAGCTGTGTCAGGGGTGGATTAAGGGAAAAGTTCTTCCCTCAGAGGGTGCTGGGCACTGCTCAGGCTGCCCAGGGAATGGGCACAGCCCCGAGAGCTCCAGGAGCATTTGAACACTGCTCTCAGTGATGCACAGGCTGGGATTTGGGGGTGTCTGTGCAGAGCCAGGGGAGGGACTTGGTGATCTTTGTGGGTCCCTTCCAAATCAGCATATTCTATGATTCCATGTATGGAAAATGTCAATTAATATCAGTCGGAAAGAATCAGACATAACTATGTTTTTAAAAAGCAGATTTAAAATCAAGGTAACGTTTCCATTTAAAAAACCCATTCAAACCCAGAGGACACTTTTAAATCCTTGTGAGATAAAGCTCCTTTGATTGCTCCAGCCATCACCTTGTTATAGATACATATTATAATATTGACTATTCGCAAATATTAAAATGGATTTTATATGTGTGATGTTAAAGTAACTTTGCTATAAAGATATAGTTTTTATTTCTGTTGTTAATTACACTTAGACATAGTAGTGAAATAGCTAATATAAGTATACTTGTGTTAAAATGCCTATTTGAATAAGATAACATCCAGTGAACATAAAACAGATTTGGGGGTGTCTGTGCAGAGCCAGGGGAGGGACTTGGTGATCTTTGTGGGTCCCTTCCAAATCAGCATATTCTATGATTCCATGTATGGAAAATGTCAATTAATATCAGTCGGAAAGAATCAGACATAACTATGTTTTTAAAAAGCAGATTTAAAATCAAGGTAACGTTTCCATTTAAAAAACCCATTCAAACCCAGAGGACACTTTTAAATCCTTGTGAGATAAAGCTCCTTTGATTGCTCCAGCCATCACCTTGTTATAGATACATATTATAATATTGACTATTCGCAAATATTAAAATGGATTTTATATGTGTGATGTTAAAGTAACTTTGCTATAAAGATATAGTTTTTATTTCTGTTGTTAATTACACTTAGACATAGTAGTGAAATAGCTAATATAAGTATACTTGTGTTAAAATGCCTATTTGAATAAGATAACATCCAGTGAACATAAAACAAAGACACCTGCTACAGATCTGCCAACTATCAGCACTCACCATCTGAAGACAGTGTGGACCAAGGCCCAAACTGGAAGTGATAAAGAGAAGGAGCCAAAACCACAGCCAAGAAACACACATGCTCTAAAAAAGCAGACCAAAGAGAAGGCATGTAAAATAGTTCCTGAAAAATGTAAACTAGTTTATAGATATACATAAGTCTATAAGTATGCAACAGGCTGATGTAAGAGAAAAAACATTTAAGGTGTATCCCCAAAAGTAGCAGTGTAGTCTTAACTGAGTGCCAAGATGCACCAGGCTGTAATAACCTTTGCTCTATGGTCCTTGTCTCCTACTGTCCTTTATTAAACTTTTTAAATTTTCACAAGTAAACATGTTTTTCACCAGCTGGTGCTCGTTCGCAGGCTTCTTCCGGCGCAGCATCACCAAGAACGCGGTGTACCGCTGCAAGAGCGGGGGGCACTGCGAGATGGACATGTACATGAGGAGGAAGTGCCAGGAGTGCCGCCTCAAGAAGTGCAGAGCTGTGGGAATGCTGGCAGAATGTGAGTGCTCCTTCCTGCTGGATTCTTGACTAATCACCGCAGATGAAACCTTCTCCAAAGTCAATCTCGTCCCGAGGATAATGGTCTAAGCTTCATTTGGCTGTAGGAAAATGTAGAAAAGGCTGGGGTTGTTTAGCCTGGAGAAAAGGAGACTCAGAGGCGACCTTATAACTCTCTACAGCTTCCTGAAAGGTGGCTGTGCTCAGGCTGGGCTCGTTCTCCAGGCAGCACTGACAGAGAGGTCACAGTCTCAAGCTGTGTCAAGGGAAATTTAGGTTGGATATTAGGAAAAAGTTTTTCACGCAAAGGGTGATAAAGTTCTGGAACGGCTGCTGGGGAGGTGGTGCAGTCCCCATCCCTGGTGTGTTTAACAAAGCCTGGATGTGGCACTCAGTGCCAGGGTTTAGTTGAGGTGTTGGGGCTGGGTTGGACTCAATGACGTTGAAGGTCTCTTCCAACCTTGTGATTCGGTGATTCTGTAAAAATTAACTTTGGGGATGGTGGCACCTGTAGCATCTTGGTGTATCCCCTGATCTTAAGAGAACTGTTGTTCAAAAACAGGACAAGAAAAAAAAAAAAGGAAGTACTAGCAAGATAAGCTAAATATCCCCCGACTTGTCAGGACAGCAGTGAGCAGATCAGATGAGCTTTAGGATTTGAGGGAAAAAAATTAAATAAAAATGGCATGATGGGCTTTGATAAAAAATTCTGATGCCTGTGTGTCACAGCGCCACAAGGACAAAGTTGCCTGCAGACCCTCAGGCCTTTGGTGGCTACTGAACACCAGCTCACCTGGTAAGTGACACACAGGCACATTCTCTAGGAAACATGGCTCATGACAGGTGACAGCTTCTGTGATGCAAGACTGGAGTTATCTCCAATAAAAGTGATGACCTCAGACTGTAATTAATTGAAAATGCAAGCACTGATGGTCACTTCACACCTCACAGGTTTGCTGACTGAAGTCCAGTGCAAGTCAAAGCGACTCAGGAAGAATTTCAAGCAGAAGAGCAGCTTCCTTTGCAACATAAAGCTGGAAGATGAGGGACTGAATAGTAAGCAAGTATCATCTACAACAAGATCTGGAAAAGTGGGATATTTTTCTATTTAAAATATCTCTTTTTATCACTTATTCTTACTCCAAGTCATTGTGATTTGATTGGTTTATTTTTTTAGCAGATCCCAGAGAAGATGGAACTTACTCCAGGAGAACATCAGCTTCTTGACCACATTGTAGCAGCACACCAAAAATACACAATTCCCCTTGAGGAAGCCAAGAAGTTTGTAGGTATCCAGCACCCCCAGCCTGCATTGCTCAGTCGCTGTTGTCCTGTCTCTTGGCTATATCCAGTGTGCAAATGCTCTTTTTGCAGCTACAGGAAACTGCAAGTCCTGAGGAAAGTTTCCTCCACCTGTCTGAGACAGCCGTTGTCCATGTCCAGGTGTTGGTGGATTTCACAAAAAGACTGCCAGGTGAGTTCCTTCCTTTGGGGAACATTAGAGGAACCAAATCAAACTGATGGCATGAACCAGAGAAAAATACAGGCTTTAAGAAAAGGCTTTAAACTGATTATTTGTACTTCTAACTTGCCATTTATGTGTCATGAGGACAACTTAGACGCTTTCAGTTCAAAACTTTGCTATGATTAGATTTTTTTTCCATTTCTGACATGGAGTAGAGACATTTTCTGGAAGCACATGGACCTCAAAATAACACCTTGAGGGAATTACTATCTCACCACATTCTCTAAAATCCAGTTGAGTCTTCAATTTATCATAATCACCAAAGGAAAAAACAGATGTTCCTTCAAAGGAAAAGGCAGCACAGAAGGGACTAACCAGGTGTTCTTATTCATATTTTCCTTTCATAAAGAACAAGGGAACATGCAATTAAATTCACTCTGTTTCAGTGCAGAGTTGACAAAGTAACATTTGACAGGGAGGGTGATAACTTTTCTTTGTAAAACGCACTGACAAAGGTCAATCACCATATCTAAAGCAGGTATTTGATGTAATTTAGCATCTCTGTGCGGCAGAGCTGAAGGAAGGGGTGAGCTGTCTTTTTGCTTGTGTTACACATCCTGCTTTGATCAGGTTTAACAAAAAAATCACCAAAGTTCCTCTGCTCTTGAATTACAAGTGCAGACAATGAGCTTGTCAAAAGATGAACACAATTTCTTAAAATAAAATAATGTAACAATGGAGTATCCACAGTCACTAAACAATGCAGCAAATTTATCAGGTTAGGCCTATATTTATCAGATATTAGGAAGAATGCTTTGATAACCTCTTGCTTAGTCCCAAATTTTTAATTGTATCTTCCTGTGAATCTTTTAACACTGAAAACTGCCCTCTTTTTGTTTTTTTTTTTTTTTTTATTGTCTAATCTGCAAACTAGCAAGAAAGATCCCAAGTCTTTTGCACATGCATCATTTAACTGTGGTTCCCCCTTTCCAGTAAAGATATTTATTTTAAAAAAATTAAAATTCACATCATGTTGGGGGCTTAAAGGCAGCCCCAGTCTTCCCTGATCCTGAACATGCACCTTTCTCTGCAGGGTTTGAGAGTTTAGCCAGTGAGGACCAGATTGCTCTGCTGAAAGGGTCCACAGTGGAGGCAATGTTCTTGAGATCAGCCCAAATTTACAACCAAAGAATGAGCGAGTGCCAGCCATCAACCAGTGAAAGTAGGTCTGAAATACTTGACTTGCATCATTGTGGGGTGAGTGGATGATATCAGCTGTATAATTACATATTATACATTGTGTCAAATTTAACACAAGAGACCTTAACCAATAAAAATGCAACAAAAGAACTTGGATTTTATACCTTTGTGGGTCTGGTAAAAATTCACACATTTTCAGCAATGATACAGACAAATATTTAAGATCACTTTAAGCTTGACTGGGAACTGTCATCTGCCTTGTTCCAGGTCATGTAAGACTTTCTGATCACGGGACATGTTGTCATGTTCAAAGCCTTGATAAAAACAATATTTATTCCATGGAAATGTGTCATAATAAAGAGAGGCCAACTTCTACTACTACCACAGGTAATGGAGGTCTCAGAATCTAAACATTGTGAATTTTTTGCTTTACTGGCCCTACTTTTCTTCCACTGAGCTACACTGTCCCTATGGCCACTGTTCCAGCTCCTTGCTTCTCTCCTTCCTCTCCTCTCCTTTTCCTTCTCCTCTCCCTCTCCCTTGAGCTGCTCTGGTATTACACACTGGCATTACATCCTCATGGCAGGAAGAAGTGTCTTCATGCTTGCTTATATCTCTTGAGTAATATACACATTTAAAGCTACACAGTACAACTGCCATACAGCTTTTGTTATTATTTTAGCAATTAACATTGTTTTCACAAAGTTAGTTAACTATTTCATGCAATGGGACAGCCCCAAGCCTTAAAAGATTCACAGAATCACAGAATCATGGTGAGGTTGGAAGGGATCACAGTCACCTGGTGCCACCTACCTGCTCTGGCAGGGTCATCCCAGAGCACATGGCACCGGCTCATCTCCAGATGAGCCTGGAATATCTCCAGTTAGGGAGGCTCCACACCCTTTCTGGGCAATCTGTTCCCCCACAGGAAAGTTTATCCTCATGTTCAGGTGGAACTTGCTGAGCATCAGTTCCTGCCCATTCCTCTGGTGTCATTGCCGGTCCCTGCTCTCCCTGCAGACAGGGACACCCAGGGCTGAGGGCCCCTCTCAGCTGGGGCTCCTCTCGAGGCTGAACAGCCCCAGCTCCCTCAGCCTTTCACAGAATCATGGAGCCGTTTAGCTTGGAAAAGACCTCTAAGATCACAGAGTCCAACCATTCACCATTTCCTCGTAAGAGAGATGGCCCAGTCCCCTCACGAGCTCCACAGCCTCGGCAGGACCTGCTCCCGGAGCTCCGTGTCCCTTGTCCTGGGGAGCGCAGAGCCAGACACTGCGATCCAGATGGATCCAGGAGGGTCACATCCCACCCTTCAGGCAAAGATTTGAAACTGTTTCTGCACTGAAATAACATCTTCATTATTCTGCACGGTTTTGGTTTTTTTTGTTTTTTTTTTTTTTTTTTTTTGGTTTTTTTTTTTTTTTTTGTGGTTTTGTTGTTGATGTTGTTGTTTGTTTGTTTATATTTTGGCTTGGTTTGGGTTTTTTTAACCAAAAAATGTTGGGGTTTTTTCCATTTTCAAGGCATAACTGAGGAGTTCATCACCGCCCTGTTCTACTTCTACAGAACCATGGGGGAACTCAAAGTGACCGAGACCGAATACGCTCTGCTCGTAGCAACAACAGTGTTCTTTTCAGGTAAGCTGGGAAGGTGACAACAACGAGCTGTCACTTGCCCCGGGGAAGCTCCCATTTGTCCCCTCAGGGGCGGCGGCGCCGCCCGGACCCGGAGGGGACATCCCGCTCACCGCTCACTCCGTGCCGCCGCTCTCCCGCAGACCGCCCGCTGCTGAGGGACAAGCGCCATGTGGAGGAGCTGCAGGAGCCGCTGCTGGGGATCCTGTACAAGCACTCGAAGCTGCAGCACCCGCGGGACCCGCAGCGCTTCGCGCGGCTGCTGGGGCGCCTCACGGAGCTGCGCTCGCTCCGCCACGCCCACGCGGGGGCGCTGCGCGCGCGGGACCCGCGCCTGGCCGCGCCGCTGCGCGACCTCTGGGACCTCCACTAGGCGGAGCCAACGCCTCCGGCCCGCGCGCCCCTTCCCGCCTCGGGTGCGCGCCGTCCTTTCCCGCCCTTTTCGCGCTCCCTCAGCGGCCGCCGTGAGGTGCCGGTGTCGGTGTGGCTGCCGGTGTCGCTGCCGGTGTAGGTGGTGGCGGCGATGTCGCTGTCGGTACAAGTGTTAGTGTTGGTACCAGTGCCGGTGCTGGCATCGGTTTGGGTGCCACGCTCAGTGCCGGTGACAGTGCTGGTGTCGGTGTTGGTGCCGGTGTTGCTGTTGGTGTAGGTGGTGGCGGTGATGTCGGTGTCAGTACAAGTGTTGGTGTTGGTACCAGTGCCGGTATCGGTTTGGGTGCAGTGCTCAGTGCCGGTGTCAGTGCTGGTGCTGATGTTGCTGCCAGGGCCGGTGCTGGTTGTCGCTGCTGATGTCGGTGTCGGTGTTGGTACCAGTGCTGGTGCCGGTGCTGGTATCAGTACCAGTGGCGATGTCAGTGCCGGTATCAAGTGCTGGTGTCACCACTTTTCTCCGGACCCACCAAGAAAAAGCCTGTTCAAACTGCTCGTGCAGCCATGCCTGAGCACCAGGCAGGGCCCGTGGCCAAAGCCCGGTGAGCCCTCGGGCCAAGGGGCTGTGTCAGGTCAGCGGTGCCACCGGCCGCCCCGGCTTGGCTGCAGTGGGGACGGGGACACCGACAGGGACACGGGGACACTGCTGGGAGCCCCCGGGCAGAGTCCTGACCCGAGCACACACATCCTGGCCTGTCCTGGCAGTGTTCAAGGCCAGGTTGGACCGGACTTGGAGCAAGCTGGGATAATGGAAAGTGTCTATGTCCATGGCAGGGGTGGCACTGGATGAGCTTCAAGGTCCCTTCCAACCCAACCCATTCCATGGTTCTGTGTGTGTGTGAAATTCGCTGAAGTCATTTCTCTGCAGACTGCCAAGACTGGTGCTGGAAGGAACACCTTTGACTTTATTTCAAAGACTTCTGCTGTTATTCTCTGTCAAGACTGAAGGAAATTATCTTCTCAATCATCTGCTCTGTGTTGTAACTGCACATCACCGATGATAAATCCACATTTGATGTGGTGGATCCACAGTGAGCAGTGGCCCGCTTGGATGCTTGCACTGGCTTTGAAGTCCTGCTTACACCAGACCAAATGTGCCGTGAAAACGTTCTGTCACCACACTGAGTTATGTGAAATAAACAAATTATTGTTTCATGTTGAGGTTCCTTACGGAATATGTTTAGATTCAAATGTGATATTCTAACAGGAGATGAGTTACACTATTTATCCTATTTTTTTGTGACTTGAAAACCTTGTAAAATGGCATTTTCATACTAAAACATAGTCAGATGTGTTTTAAACACCACAGTCAGTGGTGTTTAAAACTACCCATGGAAGTAAAGAAAAAAATAAATATCAACTACTGGACTTTAAAGAAATCATTTTGCTTTGTGAATCCTTTGGCATGCACCTGTGCACAGACAGACAGCAGCTGATGAGTTCTCCTCACCAAAACCTTCCCTCTGGCCACAGCCTATAAAGCAAACTGCAAAACACCAGTGGTTTGAAAAGCCATTGTGAAGTATGAAGCAAGCGAGTTCCAAAGCCATTACCAATTCTGGTAATTTCAAAAATCACAGGCAGTTGATTAATTAAAAATCGTATTTTCACATTAGCTGTATTTTTTTTTCTGGATTTTATAATCCTATACAAATCTACCCATAGAAAAATAACTCTTAAGTTTGTGCAGTGTTTTAACAAATGCCCAGGTAACAATTGTAATTTGTCGTTCAGTTCCTGTACTGTGGCAAAATCACTGATTCAGGTAAAACTAAAATAAATTTTACCTTACACATTCTTTAACATTTTTAAATATTGTCGAGTTTTAATATTCATGAGTAGTCTAACAGTTTAGTAGCTGTAAATGTTAAATATAGTTTCACTGTTAGTTATTTTTTTAAATATGTTGACCAAAATCACTTCATAGTCCAGATACAGTGCTGGTGTAACAGGCACGTTTTACTGTTAAATTGTAAAGGTCATTACGTTGTTAATCCTCAGGCCCACGAAGTTTGTGCATTCCTGTGACATATATTATGGGGGTTTTCTCTCTTTTTAGGAGCACTACTTTGAGATTTCAAGGAAACCTGTAGTCACTTCACAGAGAAGTCCAGCAAATATAAATGCTCTTCAATTCTGCTTTTAATGCTGTTGGAATTTGTGTTTTGATTTTGGAGAACTTTCCCAAGACTTGATCAATATTTGGCTAGGACCAACCACCTTATTTCACTTGAATGTCTGCTTATCAGACACAGGCACAAATGAAAGTAGAATCTGTCCTTTCTCCTTCATTATTCTCATAATGAATAATATCATATTATTCTCATTCTGTTACATTTCAGCTCTGACCATACAGAGTGATGAAAAAGATTATTTAACACGAGACATCAAGGCTCAGCTGCAGGACTCACAAAATCAGTTTGCTGACTTAATCAAAATTAAGAGTTCACTTTGCTATAGTAAAAAGTATTTGCTTACAGAGGTATAGAAAACAGGATCATGATGACTTTACTCTGTTACTAGTCAGCAGGAGAATTTTGGGGCTTTGCAGGCTCTATTTTTGTCTGGAACAGACAAAATGTTGTGGGATCAGAACTGGCAGGGGAGCTTTTAGGACAACTCAAGCAGTGAGAACTTTTGAAGATTACGTGAGGAAAAGATATTACTTGAGTTTTGCACACTTACAGTTAGGTTCCACTGAGGAAATTTACTTTTCAGAACCTGATTTTCAATATTTTAAGTAATTTATACTAAAAATATTTATAGAATATAATGCAAGTACGTTTGATCTTTGTTAAAAATCTATAAATATATGTAATACTACATTTTTTAGTAAACATCCTATTTTTCTTAAATATAAAGTTGAATTGAAAATCCAGTTCAGAAAAGACAAATCCTGAGCATTTACCTCTTCTATTCTGTCACACCTGGGGCAGAGTTTTACCTTTAGCATTATTGCGATGCTGGGCTGGTACTGTTCATCCTTGACAATACTGCAGGAGGTTCTGGATTGTCTTTGCTGCTGATTTGTTGTTTTTTTTTTGTTTAGCTTTGCCCTCAGCACAGTGATTGTGTATCTCAGACTAACAGAAATATCCAGCACTTTCCAAAGAAATGAAACCAAATCCAAAGGGCTCTATTGTCTGAGCCAAACAGCAAATAGGATTATGAAGTATTTTCAGACCATAAATGGAGATTGCTGGCATATGATATGCAACAAAGAGATTTGCTGTTTTAATCTGTGGTTGATAGGAAATGCTGCAGCTAATCCTAGGAAAGAAAGAGAAGAGCAGACTGTGAATCTATAAATTTGAGAGATGAGAACTGTGTTTTGGGCTGTTACAGAGACTGGCAATAGGCAGATTAGCTTTAAAAATTCAGCAGACACAGGCTGTTTAAATGCAAAACCTGGCAAAACCACTTGTTTCTATGGCAGCATATGAAGATCTTATTTCCTTTTATCAGTGGAGGGCTGCAACTGGATAGAGTTGGAAATAATTCCTCTACCAGAATACTCATCTTTCAGAATCTGATTGGTTTTGTCTGTTTTTCAGCAGCAGAGCTTCAAATTATTGGTTGTTTGCAAGTGTGGACATGTTTTTACTTTACTACCTACAGTTGCATATTTCGTGGAAATAAGAGTGGTCCTGCTCTGTAAGTAACCTGCTCATGAGATCACAAAGTTTTCTTTGTGTTGTACCACTACCAGGGGCAGAGTGAGTAGGAATAATGTCTGATAACTTCTCATTGTTCCTCCTTTTGTTTTTGGCACTGGTCAGTGACAGAGAATCCTATTAAATTACTGTTACATATGAGCTTCTGGTATGCACTGAATTTCTGTAGCCTATTACAGAGACTCCTGGGGAATGAACCCAAGGTTTTTATAATTACTAAATTCTATTTACAGATATCACTTGAAGCACTTCCTGTAGAACATCAGCACACCATCATTCACTTAATGAAAGAGTAAAATCACTGATGTCAGGGAATGGATTGGTTTGGTTAACAGAAAGGTTAAAGATAAATAATTAACAGTGTAACTGGCTGTTCCAGAACAGGGCTGCAAAGCTGGGCTATAAAAGCACATTAAAAATTTCTATCACTGAGTCTCTGCAGGTCAGCAGGAGGGCAACCAAAGAAACAGATCCATAAGCACCAGACTGGGGATGATGGATTTTAGGAAACTGTATGGGAGAAGCCTCAGGCACTCACAAATTGTGACACTGGACTTTGTTGTCCTACCACAGTCTTTTTTCTTGCTGCTCCCCGTAGCTCGTGGGATCTCACTCCCATCAGAGAGGTCAGCAGTGAATGTTCCATGGTCACAGCCATAAGGACAATCCAGGAGGTTTTTTACCAGCTTGACAGTTTGTGCAAATGACTGAAGATACCTGAATGCCACCCTTTTGATGGGCAGGATGATGGTGCCAGCAAGGGGAAAGCAGCAGCCAGGAGCTTCTGTGACCATCAGCATGGGGCTGAGCTGATAAGCAGCACTCACATTGGTCCCAGGCTCCACTCAGTCATTTATTGCCCTTCCAGATAAATGAATTTTCATTCTTAATACCTGGTCAGGTATTTCCCTAGTGCACTGCAGAGTGTTCAGAGGCTGGGTAAAAACATTGCAGTGAATAAAGGCACCACTGAGATGAAAGCAACGGCTCCAGTGGCTGATAACTGCCAGCATTCAGGATCCCCACAGCGGGATGACAGCTCTGATCCTTCCTGACAGGGGGGCTCTGCACACATGGAACCAAAGACATTGCATCTGTGCAATTTTCTTAACAACCAAATTTGTAATCACTGCAAACAATGAAATTGGGTTTGTGTGGCATGACCTATTTTATGTAACGTCAGTAATTACGTGTTCATCCGTTAATTCTTTATTGCTCAAATCCTGTATCAATTTTCTGTTATTTTACCTGGCTGGTGGAGAGTTACCTGGGTCAACACTTTTTCCATAAATATTGCCATTACATTAACACTTTCTTTTAATGTTTTGAAATTTCCTCAGTATTCCAGTCTCCTTGTAATGAGCATTAGCTAGCTAAGTATTTATTCCTTATATGATTTATTTAATAATTTTTGTTGCAGATCTGTGTGTGATTGTTTAGTCACTATGTTTTCAAAGGCACTACTTGCTGAAGTCTTTGCACTTACTCTGCATCAACAGCTTGTCTTCATCTTGTTATGTTCCCTGACTTTATTATTGGCCTCTGGCCTCCAGAAGTTTATTTCCTACTCTTCAGTTTCCTGTGCAAGTTTTCTGCATTTTCTCACCTCTAACAGATATTGTTGTTGGTTTTCCTCTAATTTTGTTGCTATAGTTTTTATTGTTGCACTCTCTTTTTCATCTTTATTATGACTTTCAAGCCTTGTTACAATTTGCTATTGATGTTTGCAGACATGTCCCTAAATCTTGTTAAGGCAAATTCTTAAACGTTTTTTTTTTTTTTTTACCCTAACTTCTCCCTCCACCTCACACCCAGTTTTCTCAGCTCAGAGAAACTGGCACTTTGAGGGAGCAAAGAGTACATGTCCTCACACTCTGACCTGTTCTCTGCCCATGCTCTTACAGGGGGTGTTGAGACACTTTAAACCTGGCTGTGGCTGTGGTGGTCTCCAGGGTGCACAAATGCAGCTCCAACTGCCTAAAGCTGTGAATCTTTAGAGGAAAGAATCAGCTGTGCATGCAAGAGCCACGTGATATTTTTGGTTTAAGAATTCTGGGTATTAATTCTTACTTTGAGCATTTATTTGTCCTCTCCATGTTTTAGTTTATGTATTTTTTCAGGTTCTTTTTGTCCTTTGAAATACTCTCTGTATTTCCCAAGAACAAACATTCTTTTCTGTGGTTAAAGCTTCAAACGACCAAGCCCATACACGTTTATGTTGTGTGTGTGTGTGTACAGTGTATATATACACATTTACATTGTCTGTGTGGGGTTGTGTGGTGTATACTGAGAGAACCTGAGTGTTTGTATTCCAAATATATCAGAAAAATACAGAGTTAATAACATACTGCAGTAGTAGCAAAGTGAATGTTACTCTCCTGTTGCTAAGTGAGATGGACAGATGTTACAAAGAGTACAATTAAGACTCTGCTGATGTCCCTAAGCCAGAAAGAGGTTTAAACAGAATTAAATTATATTTAATTCCTGAGAAATTATAGGGTAGAAATTGACCCAGAATTAAAGACTCCATGAAAACAGAAAGCATTTGGCTAGTCTTAATTGAACAAGACCTCTATTATATTATCCTAAAAATGCCTGAAAAATTAGCCCAAGACACAGACCTGCGTGCAGCAGTCTGAAACCACAGGAAAAGGAGACACTATTGTGCAGGAATTAGCTGAACACCAATTGGGACCAACTGGATCACTCCTCCAACAGCTCAAAGTAACCATATTTACCACCCCAAACTCATGTTTTCCATGTTTCTGATGGCTATGTAAATCAGGAATGTGGCTGACCTGCATAAGACATCCATCAGATCAGATTCCAAATGGGAGTGAGGTGATGGCCAGGAAGGGCACGTGTTCCCAGAGCTGCAGGCAGGGAGCTCAGGGAGGGGCTGACACAGAATCGTGGCTTTGTCAACCTCTTCTCCCTCTTGCTCCCCCAAATGTGAGTGCTTTCCCTCATCTGGGGACAATTGTTTCATTGGTATTGATGCAATATTTTGTTTCTCACTGTGCTCTGAGGAGTGGTTTTGTAAGTTTTTTCCCTGTCAATCAGTGTTCAGTGAATTGCTTGTTGCTTCAATATTTGCTGAGCAGGTTCCAGGCCAGCCAATTTCTGAGTGTGCTTTGCTTGAGCAGGTAAGTCAGGCTGTGCCTGAGCAGGCTGAGAGCAGTGGCTTTGATTTCAGATTTGTTGCTTCATGGGCACTGCACAGACTCAGAGAACCCCAGAATGGTTTGGGTTGGAAGGAACATTAAAGCTCATCCCATCCCACCCCCTGCCATGGGCAGGGACACCTTTACTTTCCCAGGCTGCTCCAGCCTGGAGCACTTCCAGGTCCCCTGGGCACCCTGTGCCAGCATGTCCCAGCTGTGCCTGGTAAGGAGCAAGCAGAATGAACCAGACCTCGTTAAACCTTAGCAAAACACAGGTGTAAAACTCATCAGCTGTGATCCTGGAGGACTCCATATCCACGCCAGCCTTCCTGCCATGGTCTCGCTGTCCTATGGAGCAATTAAATTAATCAATAATAACAACTTTTTAAAAGCACTGGTTAGTTTAACAGCCTCAAGACAGAATGACTGTTAATATAATTAGATTTTCAGCTCCAGTTTCCAGGTTAGGATATTATGGACACGTTTGTTCCTATCACATTTGCTTTGTGGTTCAGTATGAATTTTCAATAGATGACTTTGTGATAAGAAAGCAGCAGTTCACATGCAATTATATAAACAGTAAGATCAGCCTGGAATTAGCCTGGAGAGTATAAAGCACACACAGAGCTTGTGCTGGGTCACTGCCTCTCCCAGCTCAAGGCAGAATCAGGTTCCTGTAATAGGGAAGAATTCTACTGACAAGAGGTTGGTCTTTCCAGGCTGGTGTTGCAGCTACAGGGTAAACCAGCCTGAGTAATGGATGGCTTTGCTATGGGAAATTGGCAGCTGGAAGAGACTAGAGGGTGATGTCCAGATGTTGGTAGACACTGTCATTTAAAGTTTATCATTTAGAGGCTCTAGAGTAGTTCCTGAAATTGTCTTGGGAGCTAATCAAGGCTTTGTTCTCAGGATCCACCCCGCGGTCTGAGAATGAGGTCAGCACAACAGACAGATAAAGCAGGATTCATTGAGTTGAACTCTTTGCTGATGTTCTTTATTGTAATTTGCTTGAATCTATTATTTATTTCTTGGCCGTGTTCCCATCTATCATGCCTCTAAGCCGCTGGAAATTGAAAAATCCAGTTTTATGCCTGATATGCACACCCTTGTCTTTTTGTCTCTAGCATTTTATAAGATGCTTCTTTAGAAAATTGTTTTAAAGCAGTGAGATTATTTTATTATCTCTGCTTAATTCTAGAGCTTATGTTCTCTTACATGTCACACTTTCAAATCTTTCAGCTCCTCTTATTTGCTCTGTCTCAGGATTTTATCACTCACTAGTGAGAAATTCCATGTAATACGCTTTAGTGGGGGGAAAGTGAATTTGTTCTATGTTGTTAATGGCCTCTTTGCCTTTGTTCTCTGTTTAATGGTGAGTATTATTTCAATAAGGACTGAGATTGGAAAGCAATTGTCAGGCTGTAGCTAGAAATGTTGATTATTCCAAGTCTGTGACTGTCCTGGCTGTTCCTGTCTCATGCCAGGACATGGCTGGAAGGCACATCCCATTTTACCTGTGGTTTGCTCTGTTTGTTTGTTCTTCCCCATCCAGCATGAGTCCCTTCTTTGTGATGTCTCTCCTCTTTGGCCTGATTTTTGGACAAACAGCATCACTCTGTGCTCCTGCTGAGTACACAATCCACGTGGAGAAGCGGGAATGTGCCTATTGCCTGGCCATCAACACCACCATCTGCGCTGGATTCTGCATGACTCGGGTACGAGATGTTTCTGTAACAGCCACCACTGCAAACCAGGGCTCTGTTCTCCCATAAAATAGTGTGCAAATGAGCAAATTGTAGTAGAGTTTATCACAGGCAGAAAAACTGCACTGTCACCATGTTTTCAAGTTAGCTTTTTGAAAACGTGGGGATGAAAAATGCCAAGCCTCTGGGACACTGGTTGATAAGACCAGTGGCACAACAGAGACCGTCTGTGGGCAGTTTGTAAGGGCAGGATGGAACAGGTAAGGAGCAGATTACATTGGGTAACTCTTAATTAATGTAAATAACTTAATTAATGTAAATAACTTCTGCTCCCACTGCTGCTATCCCAGCTGGATGTGGGGACAGCTCTGCAGCAGCCATACCACTCCACACAACTTCACTGTTCAACACAGCATTCTGAGTTCCAGCTTGGGCAGCAGGGAGCCAGAAGAGATCACAAAGCACAGGACACACTCTGAGCCACGTGGATTAGTCAAACCAGAAAAACAAGGGGAATGTGCCTGTGTGGGGAGGGAGCCCCAGTCACAATTAGACAATACAGTCACACTCATGTACATGAGCATACTGAAATGCTCAGTACTACCAAAGCTGGGCTCAGGTATGAGTTTTGGTCTCTGCACCTCACAGGACATTTCTGACACACGTGTGCCTCAGTGAAACAACAAATTTCTCTTCTCTTTGCAGGACAGCAATGGCAAGAAGCTGCTCCTCAAGAGTGCTCTGTCCCAGAACGTGTGCACGTACAAAGAGATGCTGTACCGGACAGCGCTGATCCCGGGCTGCCCTCACCACACCATCCCCTACTACTCCTACCCCGTGGCTGTGAGCTGCAAGTGTGGCAAGTGCAACACTGACTACAGTGACTGTGTCCGTGAGAGGGTCAGGACAAACTACTGCACTAAGCCACAGAAGCTCTGTAACCTGTAAAGCTTTCAGTGGGATGTGGGTGAAATGTACTGCTCTGCTCACACCTCAACAGAAATAAAACTGTTTCATATTTGGTTTGCAAACTGCTGTGCACAAAGATTTGTTCTGAAGGTGTATCGTTAGTTGCTTCAATTAATTGGGTGTTCTGAGACAGGCAGAAAAGAATGATGATAAAAGCTGTATGTTTGTATTGGGAACTCACATGAATTTACTTTGGAGAAGGAGGAGACAGGACTGTGTGGATGTATCAGCCTTTGCTCACAAATCCCAGATATTTTCTGAAGAGATACTCAGAGATTTGTTATACTGACATATTAGAGAATTTGATATTGATTTATTTCAGAGTTCACCTATTTCACTTGATATATTTCAGAGTTTTAAAAGAGGCCATACACTCTCTTGGTATTGAACTTTTAAAATAGATTTTGACACATACTTACAGCCTTCAAATTAGCAGCAGTATTTTTCCATCTATGTATTATTAATTTAGATACTGTAGATCTGTGTCCTCCCCACTGTTGTCCAGACCTGTGTTTACTGGGAATGCTTCTCTACATTAATGTCTCTACATGAATGGCATAACCCCCCCTTCCCTGCAGAAATACAGTTTGAACTACACCTGTCTCTGTGAGCACTGAGGAATCACTGCAGCTTCAACGCTGGCTGCTCTGTTCTCACAAGGGGAGTGTGCTGCCATCAAATGGAAAGCAAAACTCAAAAAATCCCATTTTTCCCCACAGGTGAACAACCTCCCTGGGAGTGGAAGGAGAGCTGAGCTGTGTGCTGAACATGCACAGGTGAGAGTGCAGTGCCAGGAATAAAGAAAAGTAATGCATGTAATTAATGTAAACTAACAACTGTTTCCTTTCCACTGAGATTGTAGCTCCCAAGAAATTACAGATTTTCCATGCACACATTGCTTGAAATAGTAAAGGAACCAGAATTCACAGGATACAAATATGAAATGTAACATTCTTAGAAAAATCCTGCCTGCAGGATTGCAGTTTTCATGACTGTTCCTAGAATCTGATTCTCTGTTCCAAACACCTTTGTTTTATTTAATCTGCAGCAAAACCTGTGAGAAAGCCCAAGGGAAACTGCTGGTGCCTCCCTGGAGCAGGGATTCGGACTGGATGAGCTCCAGAGGTTCCTTCCAACCTCAACCAACCCATGGCAGTTTGAATATGTGTCACGGATTCTAAACAAGGTATGAACTGCAATTATCATGTGCATTATCTGGTGATAAAGAAATACCTTCACAGGCAAGGTTTGAAAATTTAAATACTCCAAAAACAAGTTTGAAATTTACAGAAAATCCAGAGCATCTGCAGGAGCAGCCCTGCTTCTGTACAAAAGGATCCCTTACACCTGTGGTTTAAACAACCCAGTTATAGCTAATATTGTACAAGACTATTTCTAAATCTCTTCGGAGCAGAGGTTAGTTACAATTACGTTACAAATGCTGTCTGGTGGTGAGAGTGTGATATTCCCAGCCCCTTCTGTGTATCACACAGACGAGCTGTGGTCTCCCAAGCTCTGCAAGGAAGAGCTGCAACATGAACTGCTGCTCTCTTGTTGGTGAAGAGCACAGGAATGGTAGAAAACCTTGGGAAATAGGAAATAGGTATTTATTGAACAAAGCAGCCCTTATGGTATCTGGTAAATGCCAAAGAAACAAAGTGTTCAGCTTTAAGATAAGCCAGAGCTTTCTCAAGGTGTCTGGACTGTTAAAAATGTTATTTAGCACAGGAAAGTATAATTCTGTTTACTATTAAGCAGCACTTGTACTTAGCAAAACAAAAAGAGGGTACTTGTCCTATTCACAGTATCAGCAGCACCGCTAAGTTATTGTAATGTCCCTTATGGCCTGACAGATTTGTCTTCAGTACAAACAAAAACCAAGTCTACTTTTATAGTTAATGCTTATGGAAAATCATTGAGAGAAAAATAACTAATGTGCCTTCTTTTACACTTCAGAAAAACCCAAAGTGAGACGTTTGCATTGTGGTAACGTGTCTATTTAACCATACGTTTCCATGCCCTCCGAGGACTGTGTTAAGCAGTTTTCGTGCTCAAGTTTAAGACCCCCAGGCCCAGTGATAAATCCCTGTTCAGGTGATGATTCCTTCCAGACATGTGTTTGTTACCTTCCATTTATCCCAAGACGGTTTCCACATAACTCAGCCATGGATTTGCAGGCAATCCAAACACCCTCACCTTGTGTCCGTCCCTCAGCCCGGGTGGGGAGGGCACAGCGCGGGCTGGGGGGGCCCGGGGCTGGAGCCGCGGCTGCTCCCGGCGCTCCGCGCCCGCGGCAGGGGCTCAGAGAGGCACAAACCCGGACGCGTTCACATGTGGAGCACGGAGAAGGACAAGGAGAAGCAGGGGAAGGAGAAGCAACAGAAGGAGAAGCAGAAGCAGCCCGCGCTACCCCCGGTGGAAGGAGCGGCCCGCGCTCCGCACCCGCGGGGCTGCGGCGGCACCCCCGGCCCCCAGGGGGCGCTGTGGCGAGGGCTCTGAGGGGCGGCGCCGCCTGTACCGGCCCTGTGCCCGCCGGGGCCGCCGCCGCCGCTCCCCGGTGTGTAAAGCGGCGTGGGCAGCACTCGAGGGGGGGATTCTGCCCCTGTGCCCTGCTCAGGTGAGACCCTCACCTGCAGAGCCGCCTCCAGCCCTGCGCGCCCAGCACAGGAAGGAGCAGGAGCCAGTCCAGAGGACGTACCAGGATGATTAGAGGGATGGAGCAGCTCTGTTGGGAAATTGGAATTGTCCAACCTGGAGGAGAGAATCTTCGGGGTGACCTTACTGAGGCCTTCCAGCACCAGAAGGGAGACTACAAGGGGGAATGGCTTCGCACAGACAGTAGGTTTAGACTGGATATTAGGAAGAAATTGTTCCCTGTGAGGGTGCTGAGGCCCTGGCACAGGGTGCCCAGAGCAGCTGTCGCTGCCCCTGGATCCCTGGAAGTGTCCAAGGCCAGTTGGACATTGGGGCTTGAAGCGGCCTGGGACAATGGGAAGAGCTTTAGGGGGTTCCTTCCCGCCCAAACCATTCTGGGATTGTGGCACCGCCCCGCCCGCAGTGCGAGCAGCCAATGGGGGGCGAGCACCGCCCGCTGTGGGCGGGGCCTCGCCGGCACGCGGGTCCCTGAGGGGAATTCCGGCGGTGCCGGGTTTGGATCCCGGCGGGTCCTGAGCCGGATCGTGATCCCAGTCCCGGTCCCGATCCCAGTCCCGGTCCCGGTCCCGGTCCCGATCCCAGTCCTGCTCCGTCAGCTGGAGCCCACCCGGTGCCCTGGATGCAGCAGGGGAGGCGGAGGCAGCCCCGCGGTGCCCTCAGGGCCTGGGGGGGCTCTGGCCGCGCGGATCGAGTTCTCTCCGAGAGTCGTTTGTTCCAGGTTATTTTTATTAGGAAGTTGTTTCAAATTCAAGACACAAAGCTGATAAAACGCCACTTCGGAACACATCATAGGGAAGTGAAAGCTAATTTCAGCCACAGAGTTAAGTTTGTTTTCTTTCAAAGCAAGAGGTAATTCTGCCACAGACTTGGCAGCATGAACTGAAATGCCAGTTCTGTCCAAAATCAAAATTTATGCTGTGCCATACACATTATCCAGGAAGTGGTTAGTGTTTTGGAGAACCTTGTGGCTGGAGCACCAATAGAGAGGAAAAAGATTGAAAAGCTTTATTTATGTACATTTTCTATGGACAGCATCCAATGCTGTTAATCCATAGCCTGCAAAGGCTGTGCAATACAGCATTTGAGGGCTTAAGACAACTCAATTTCTGTTTCAAGACACATGAAACGGTGTTTTGTTATAAAACTATCAGTATCAAGACAAGTGAAATACTACTCTTCGTTGTAGGGATGTCACAGGGCTGAGCTTCATCAGCTGCTGTGTGATTTCTGAGAGGTACCAAAACTGGCTGAGGTTTCCCTGTGACAAAGGAAGCTCCCACTGAGATCAGTAACTTAGAAAAATTAGACAAGGGAAATGTGAATAAGGGTGTTTAGAGACACAGTAAGGGCATCAACAACTTACATCTTTATGCTTTAGAACAAACTGACAGGAGAACAAGAAAACGTGTGTGATGTGCTTTGAAAATTATACCACCTGGAGGGATCTGATCTTTTGTCACTTTCCTCTGACACAGGTGCAAGGGACAGGATAAATGGGTATTTTTGCTGTCTTATGTGGCAGTAACTCTGAAAAAATACCTTCAGTTACTAAGATGCAGAGAAAACTGCAATTATATCAAGCACCTCACAACAGCAGGAAACTACAAAAGACCTTTATCCCTGGATTCTGTTAAAGGCACTAGTATATGAATAACATGTTGATTTCCAGCTTAATTTATAGCAATAACTTAGAGAACTAAAGCAGTAACAGGTACTGTCCTGTTTCTGGTATGCAGTGCAAGTATCCCCTAGACCTAAGTAACTGCAACCCTAAAGCTTATGCAGGAATGCTCAGAAAAGTAATGCTGTCTTTAGAGGAAGAAAAAAACAAATCACAAATCCAAAACCCAAAACTTTCAGCAGAAAGTTTGGTGGCTCAAGTCTGAATTTATAGAAGGTTTTTTCCTACCACTTTTCCCCGTTTTCCTGAGGCACTGGGGTGGTTTTGTACTTCTGGGGGAGTGGAGGGCTGGGGAAGCAACAGCAGGTTCTGCAAGCTGCCTTGGCATTCAGTGCATCTCCAAGCAGGAGTGGGCATCTTCCAACTTACTCAAGAAATAATAAATAAAAAGATAAACTCTGGTCCTGTCATTACATTCTGGTGCTATGAATGTGAGGAATGTGTAGATGTGTTTAAAATGAACAGAACACTGTCATTATGAGGGGGAATGTAACACAAGGAAATTGCTTTATTTGCAGGCAGTTTCTATCCCTGTAGGACAAGAGTCTTGGAACCTGAACCACTGGCTCTGGTGCTATTTTTACTGATTTTCCTGGAAGCTGGCTTGTCCTGAGTGGCAAAAATGACACTCTACAAGAGTTTCTTCTTTCTGCCAGTACTACCTTGGGACAGCACACCCCAGCTGGGCACTACCCCACCATCTCTCCAGACACAAGCATTGTAGGGACAGTCTCAGGTACACCTGGGAGCCAGGAAATTGCTTTGCTGGCTGCTGTGTTAAACTGATTTCTAAGGTTCAGCTTGAGACCCTCATGGATTTGCTGCCCCTGCTGTTCTCCCAGCTGAGCCTGTGTTAGGAGCAAGCAGCAGATCAGGGCCCTGTTTCCTGTGCTGGTTCTTGCAGAATGAGGTCCCAGGCCCTGTTTTTAATTAACATCCATTGCTAATGGATGCTGTGACAGAGTGACACAAGCCTCACTCTTTTCTGGTGTGTGATTTCACGTGTCCCTGCCAGCCTAAAGCTCAGCCTAGACATGGCTCAGTCAGTGCCAGCCGTGCCCAGCTCTTAGTGCAGTGCCACAGCTCGTGGTTGGATGACTGGAAAAGAGAAATCCATGGAAGAGACAGCAAGATGTGTCAACTAAACCAGAGACTTGGAGCAGCAGCACTACCCCAAGTCCTGAAGTGACAGAAAACTGATGGGAGTTTGAGTTTCTTTGTGGAATACGAGATAAAAAATAAATAATAGCTAGAGGGTGGTGTATCCCACACATAACATATTTCCTGAGATCCCATGTTGATCCCCTGTGTTTCAGTGGAACAAGGAGCCCATGACTTGTAAATTCCAAGGCCTCTTAGACAATGGTCTATTGGAATGTGTAGTTTAACTGAACTTCTCCCCAGCATGTCTGGAACAACTGCATCAGGAATCTGAACTGGTGATCACCAGGTCTGCTGCTATGGGGGTATAGTTAGCAAAAAGTTGTTCTCTGAAATGGTGAATTATCTTGAGTAAGCCAAATATTAAGAGATCCTGAGCCTTTGATGTAACATTTTTCTGGGGACAACTTTCTCCCTTCTAGGCTGGTTCAAAAGGAACATTCTCTTATGAATAAATATGACAAATAGAAAAATTAAAATATAGAAAAAAATTATGTAAACGCAAACCCTGAGGTATTTCAAGCACACAGTGTAATTTTTATACCTGACAAGCAATCTAAAGGTGCCAGTAAGAAAACTTACTTCATGGCTCTGTAAAAATGTCCCATCTTTCTTTCCTGCCTTCTGGCCCCAGGAAGGGGCGAGAGGTTGAGGTAAGAGCCCCGTGGAAGCTGTGATAGTCACAGAAGCAGAAACTGAGGATATTAAAGTGCTGTGTGTCTTTTTCTGACCGCTTTTGCTCTTTGTTTGGCTTCCACAGGCCAGTTAGATTCTCTACAGATCTGACAAAGGGGCTGCTTTTCTGGACCTAGCTCCACTCCTGCACCAGTTTGTAGCCACAGTGAGGCTTTTGGGATAAAGAGGCTGCTGAACGTGGATTCTAGTGGCCCCTTGAACTCACAGCTGGGTTTTTAGGTGTATCTCAGCCTAGCTTGGGAAGCTTAAGCACACTTTGCACTGCAGTTGGTCCCAAATGACTGCCTGGTCTTGCCAGCTTCCCACCTCTTTCCCCCTCTTCCTTTAACCTGGATCTCCTTGGACGTGTTTTCTCCCCCAGAGCTTTCTGCATTTGCATGAAGGGTCCAGTCTTACAAAAAACAAATACCCAGTCTCTGCATGACAGTGAAGTCAGTGGGTCTACTCTTCAAGTTTGCTGGAGCAGGCCCTAAGGCATTAATTGTTTTTTTAAATAAAGTACAATTTTATTAGTTCTGCTCTGTTTGGGCTTTGGAAAATAAAGTCACAAAATGGATCACAGGTCTTACTTTTGGCATTTGTCCCTCTGCTAATTCTTGGGAAACAGGGGCTCGGTGTGAGAGGGTTCTGAGCACTGTGTCCCTGGGGGATGTGCAGACACAACGTGTTCCATCTGCAGACATTTACCTGGACAGGTACTGCACCTCCAGGGACCTGCTCACATCCAGAGGTGTTTGTAAGGAGACACAAGCATATGCTTTCACAAAGTCTATACATGTGTAAACTCTTAATTGCACATATATAAACATTAAAAATCAAATTAGTCTTAGATGCACCTTTGCTCTTTTTTCATTAAAAAGGACATTTTAAACTCCTTTTTTTGTCCACTTCAGTTTTACTGTAACTAATACAATTTACCTCATCACCTAACAGGATATTTTCCTCTCAGTATGTTAAAACACTGATTAAAATGCATTACAGTTATTAAATTGGGTAGAAGAGCACTTCTTGTAAGCTTAGTCTGGAACTCCTGGGGCATAGTTGTGCAGTGACAGTTTTAGATCATTTCTCTCATGTTACGGATCGTACAGCACAGAACCATGCTGAATATCATGCCAAAGATCTAGAAGAGAAGGGATGTGATTTAGGGATCCACTTACAAAACAGTTATAAAACAATTTGCATATCAGACAATCTGAAGGTCCCTATGGCAGAGTAGTGACTGCTTCCATCTACAAACCCCAAAACATCAGACAATAAACATGGAGGAGGTTTCACTGATTTTATCAGCTCACACTGGTTTCACTCTTCTTTGTCCTAAATGTCCATCCAAGCACAACTACCCCAAATATTAATGTTACTAACATCAACTTAAGTGACATAATAACTGTGACTATTGGTGGTATCCTGGTATTGCACTGGAGTGTTCTGAGTTCCAGAATGTTCTGCATGGAATATGACACACATTAGAGTCAGAGCAGAGGGTGACTGCAGAGCCCCCGGAGCTGCTGCTGAGCTCTGAATAGTTCCTGTGCTCAAGAGCAAGACTGTACATGAAATCTAAACCCCCACTCGTGTCAGGGAACTTGGTCACCAGAGGGAATGACAAAAGCAGAGAACAGTGGGTGTTCCAGAGGCTCTGCTTTCTTGCCACAGGTCAGTTCTGCAAAGCAGCTGCCTCCTGAGGCTGCACTGCTAAGGCTGGGAGATGGGCAGTTTAAGCACTGGGTTGATGTTCCCTCCCCACACATGTCCCTAAGGCTGGGCACAGCTGAGCTCTCACAGCCCAGCAAGTGGCAGAAACAAGGGCAGGAAAAGGTGCAGGTGCATTTCTGCTGCTGAAGAGGTTGTGGTCACTTCAGGACCTTTGCTGTGTCTGAGGTGGGGATCCAAGGGACCCAATCCCAGTTCTGGTGTGTCCTTGATGTTATTGATCTCTGTCCCACCCCCACTGTGTTTTTGAGTTCCTTCATGTTTCATACAAACCCCAGGGTTGTTTAATTTGCACATCATGGTTTCTGTTACCTGCAGAAACCCTCCAGCTGCTTTTCAGTGTCCACATAAATCTGTGAAGGTCCTGCTCTTCCCAGCAGCTAAAGGAGTGTTTCTTTACTAATACTGTGGCTCCTCATGCTGCTGGTGTCCGAGTCTGAATGAATTCATGGCCCAGACGTGCTGGGAAAAGCTTTGTGCTAAAGCCTGGTGAGCCCCAGCCTGCCGGTCCTGCTGTGTCCTTGGGACAGGGTGACATCTATTGGCCACAGCTCTAGTGGGTATTCTCTATTCCTCATGAAAACTCAGGAATGTATCCTAAAGGATTGAAAGCATCAGGGTGCAGTTGTTTTGGAATACAGTAAATGCTGCTACAGCCTTTTGCTTTTCAGTTTGGTTCACGTGACCTCTGCTCTCCTACTCTTACAACAAAAGATTACCATTATTTTGGATCCTGTATAAGGACACAAAATGAACTTGAAAAGCACAGTCACACAGCTCTGCTTGCACTGATGGGGGCAATTCCCAGGGAGAAGACACACTGGAAGCAAGAAGAATTGAGGAATCTCAACAGTTGCTGCAAAAGACCTTCCACAAAGCTTTGAGTAAGGGACAGGGTACTGGGCTCAAGGAGAGATTGGAGAACATGGATTTACTCACTGTGATGCTAGCAATTGCAATTCCCACAATTCCAACTAAGCGCAGCTGAGTATCAATTACATTCTGAATTTCAGCCAGGCAGTTCTGTTAAAAACAAAATTAAAATATTTTTTTATGCCTGGAAATCTATATTTCAATCAATTCTATCAGCTGTTCTCACTGAGCAAGAGATAAACACAAAAATATTAGTGCAGTCACCATCCTAATTCCTGCATCTAAACCTTGGGTTTTGCTGGATAATTTTCCCAGCATCTTCCCTTTCCTGGTGAGGCATCTGTACCTCTTGCCTGGAGAGGCTGACACATGCAAGTAATTTTCTTACACTCAGTTTTCTCCCTAAATTTAAACTCCTTTATATAACAGGCCATGCTAAATCAAGAGGTTTGGTGCTTCATTTTGACACTGAACTCACAAGCAGATTCCAGAAAAGATAGAAAGTACAGAAATATATTTCTTAACACCAATGAAGTTTCCAGTCAGAAGGCTCCATGCATGACTAAGGTGGACACTTGCCAAAATCCAGCCTTCATGGGGAATTTGGGGTCCTGTTCCCTCCTTCTCCCTTTTCCTTTCAGATGGTGCAATATTGTCTCAGCAACCATGGGATGCCACAAACAGGTGTCATGACTGAGGGCATTATGACCTCCAGCTTAATTCTGCCTCCACTCTGCTCCATTCCATAAGGAATTTCATGCTGGAATTTGCAAGGCAAAAAGAACTTCTTCCTTTCTTTTACTTACAGAATGTCTCAAATTTTACTAAAGAACTGACACGAAGAAGTGATCAGAAGAAGCAGGACAGAGGACACTTGCCTTTGGCAGCTGGATGTTCTCTGGACAGGGTAATCCTGTTTGTTGCTCCACATTACCTTTACCACAGCACTGGAGCTGAATGACAGAGAGAGATGGAGGATCAAAGAGGGGAAACCACAGACTGTTTCATAATGACAGTCAGTTATTATTTTGTCCTGATTTAGGGACATACTTTCATACTGAAAGTGAGACAATAAATAACTAAAAAAAAAAAGAATTTGTACAGATCAAATAATAACCATATTCTCTATATTTAAACTGCTACTTCTGGTAGAGTTCCAACTGTGTGGGACAAAATTTTCAAAAATTACTTTCAATTGTCTGAGGCCACAGCAAACAGCCACATTTGTATTAACAACAATGACCAGAAGGGATTTTTATTACCGTATTTCATAACAAAGCAAACAAGTGGATTTGGGAAAAGCAGATCCTTGGCTTACAAGAAAACAGGAGTTGTTAAAGGGAGAATGCAGGAAGTTCAAATATCACATACAGAATTATGGGCAATGCACAAAAAGTACAGCAGAGAATGCTGGAATTTTATTTCTGACACAACATCGTGCTGGGTTTGGAGACAGTAATAAATCAGAGTTTCAGAGGGTTTGTTTTTCCTGTTTGCCTATCTCCCACAAAATGCTTGGAATTCCTCTTTGGGTCAGAAATAAGAGCTATGGGAGAAGGACAAAAGGGTCTGAGGTTGTGAAATGTTTGTTCTAAAGAACGTGGGAATTGCTGTAAGGAGCAACAAAGCTTGGGCTTGCTCTCCATGGGAGGCAGTGCAGATCCAAGATGGACACAAACAGGATTAAAGAAGTCACAGGTTGTAACTCTCATTCAGACATTCACTTTTTGGGTGGCCTGAACTGTGTCACATATGTGCTTTTGGTCTTTCAGTGACTTGGTTCAGCCACACTGTAGGTCCTGGGACACAGGTCATGTTTTCTCTGACAGATGCAGAGGGATGCAGATATTTCCCCCTCTCTGCACTAGCAAGTATTTATCTGTGGATTTCAATATCCAGAAGAGCCATAACAGTAATTTCTTCTGCACACAAAGACCAGAAGCATCAGAAATTTCAAAGCCTGGCTAATTGCACTTTCAAATGTCGAGATCCAACAACGAGAATTCTGACCAAGCCCACAGGAAACCCTCAGGGTGTGAGCCTCTGATGGGATTTTAAGTACATTCAGTTCTATTTTGCCATACCTCAGAGGAATTCTGGATTCAATGGGCAGTGTGACAGTGGAGCAGTGGAGGGAGGTGTTAAGGTGGAGGAGTACTCACAGCCACGTGGTAGCGATAGATGGTACTGTTCATCTTCCCCACTGGGTTTTTCATGTAGTCCTCATAAGCATCTTCGTAGATTTTCTGGGCTTCCTGTATTGCCTGCAGAAATCACACTAAGTGAGTTGCAGATCAGTCTTACCCCTGATCCAAGACCTTCACCTTGTGTCCTCAACCTCCAGGGCAAAAAGTTGTGCCTGGTAAACGTGTATGGTGACTCAAAAGCCAGGAGATTTTGTGGCCTGGTGGCATTCAGAGGGTCAGAGTGTTCATAGGCTCTGTGCTTTGGTTAAACACTCTGAGTTGGGGAAGTTCAGTGCCTGAATTTGTTTGCGCTTCTCCCAGGCAATACCCTCTTTTTCTTACAGCTCTCCTTGATGTTCCTTCAAGGCTGAACCACACCTCCACTTTTTCTTGAAGAGAGGAGGCAAAAACTTCATCCTATTCCAAACTTGTGATAACACAAGCTGTCATTGGCTCCAGATAAGAATGTCAGAGAGTCTTGCAGGGAAAAGTTTCCTGGAAAGTTTTCCTATGGAAGAGCCAGGTCAGTGGGCACTGCAATCCACAACTACCCCATCATTACATCAGAAGCTGTTTGCTACTTACCACTTTCTTGCCTATGAAGGCAAATACTCCAGCAGTGACCTCACCTGCAAATATCACCAACAGGCAAGCAAAGAACTGCAGAGGAAGGAGAGAATCTCACATCAGAGTAGCTTGTTCATGGGGGCTGCCACCAGCCCCTCGTCCTCCCCAGGCCCCAAAGCCCACCCTGAAGCAAAACTCCTGAGGGGGCTCTGCACAGGGCTGCCAAGGCAGATTCCTTGTCACATTCAAACCAAGGGGAAATGGCAAAGATGTGGCTCAGAGGGAGCTTCAGGAAAATCAGAGAATAATTCCAGGGAATACATCACAAGGGACAAGCAAGGGCACCTCTGCATGTATGCCAGCTCTGCAATAGCACGGTGGCTGCTGAATCCAGAGAAACCGGATTAGCCAAGAAAAGGACATAAGACCTTTCAGGTCAGGACTGTAAAGATCTTCACATTAATGACACCAAGCCCTGAATGCTTTGGATGGTTTCCCTGCACAGCCCAGGCCCTGGAAACCTTTTACTCACTGTTCCAATTAAGCACTGGGACTCCCGTGCTGCTCCACAGCACCCGAAAAATCCAACTGCTGACATGATGGCCCCTGCTCCCACCAGTACATAGAGTCCTGTGGAAATCAGAGCCAGGCAACAATTTCAGAAGGTTTCTCTCCCCAAAGCCTGCTACCTGTTTCATCAGCCCCACCCATTTGCAGGCATAAAGAGGTCTCTGGCTCTCACAAAACTGGTTACACAGAAAAGGTTCTCTGACCACAGGAGAGCAATACTTTCTTCAGAATTCTTGGAGAATTAAATAAGATAATTTGAGATTAGCTGAGTTGGTTAGAGCATGGTGCTAAAAACACCAGCTTTGCAGGTTTGATTCCTGGATGGGCCATTCACTTAGGAGTTGGACCTGATGATCCTTGTTGGTCCATCCCTTCCAAATGTGATAAGAATCTGTGACTTCCACCTTCCTAGTTTGCTGTCCCAGGTTCAGCTCAGTGCAGAAAGAACAAGCCCCATACCACCCGGAACCCCCTTACACCTCTGCAATAAGCAATGTAAGGCAAAAAAAGCCCAGCTTTGCTAGAGAGCTTATTCCTGGGAAACCTGGGGCTGGAAATGTTCTGTATGCTCTGCAGGGGGGGGAACTGAAAGGAATATGGGAGATGGCAGCATAGCCCCATCCAGATCTAGGACCCCAGCTGTAAGCTGACACCTAGAAACACTTATTCAACAGGTGTTTTGATTTTTTTTTTTTTTTTTTTTTTTGTTTTTTTTTTTTTTTTGTATGGGCTTTATCTAGGACAAAAGGAAATCAGAGTACAGAGTTTTTCTTTCCTCACTTGTGAATGTACATTTTTTGATCTGTGCTTAGGCAACACTCGGGTTCCTGTGCGGGTCAGCTCCCACCAGACCACAACCACGGGGCTGTGCCTCGGCTCTGGTACCGTGCTGGTGCAATTCTAGCCCTGTGCAGGAAGCACAGAAATCTGCCGTGCTGAGCCACTGCTGGGGAAAAGAGCTTCATCTTCCTTCTCCTCGTGTCCTTCTGGTGAGGGACAGTGGAGCTGCAGGCAGAGCGCACTAGAGGGCACAGCGAGCCTTGCTCCCAGCCGGGACTACCCAAGCTCCCACTGAGAGCCTTTAGTGTGCTCAGTTACCAGTGTAAACATTATTATCACATCCGACACAGGGTTAGCAGAGCTGCTGGCATTTGCTGTTAGCAGGCCTTGTGTAACCCGGACTAGAAAATCCTACAGATGACAGTTTGCAATTGCTAGGAAAATGTAAAACCAGTCAATGTTTGAGTGCAGAGCTTCCATCCAGCTGCTCTGCCTCACTGGTGCAGCCTGCTCGGGGAAGGCCAACTCCTGCCTGCTGCCCATTCACTGCCACACTTCAGTCTCTGTGTCTATCCCAGTTACTGTGATCCTTGTCCTCCCCTCCCTCCCTCCTTCTGGCCCAGTTCCTGCTGAGAGATACATTCTGATAAATAGCAATAAAACAAGTAATATGGCTTTGCCTACTAATTGTAACATACACGGTGCTGGGGGGATGCTGTTTGCTGTCTGTGTTGGCAGTTCTTATTCCATGTTTTCTGGATTTTTTACACTCAGCCACCTGTGACTTGCTGGGACTGAGCATTCTTCAGCCTGGTACTTGTACACATATGCACAGCACTGGTTTTTACTGCTGTACAAAGATATTTATGGCTCAGGGGAGAAAGGTCAGCCAGCCCTGGTGTTAGATGAATTGGAAAAGACAAAAAACCCTCCCTCAGGTGCAGAACCTGGTGCTCACCAGCCAAACACCAACACTGCCATTTCCTGGGATCTCCATGGTAACAAACACAGTGTAATTACAAAGATGTTTCCTGGACGTATTCAGTGTGTCACTCCCTACTCCTGTCCCTGTACTTATCAGGCCACTTAGCAAAGATAAATTTGAGTAAGGAGACAGGAAAGGAGTCTTCCCATTTATTTTTGTTATTTGCAGCTAGGAAAGACAAAGCTCTTCGAGTCTGGGGTGAGACCACTTTCAGGAATTTGGATTTGCATTTGTCAGAGAAACAGCCTGAGCATTTCACTCGAATGACTCAGAGCTAAACCACTACCTCAGTGAGAACTTCCCTTTTAAGGCGTGTTACAGGAAGAACTCACACCACTCACTAAACAAAGCTGAGCCCCACAGCAAGCCAGCCAGGAGTTAAAATCCACCTTCTTCCATCTTCTGCTCAGGAGAGTTCATCCCACTTTGTCCTTTCTGAGCCTGGGACTACCACTTGCTGATACCCAGCTATTTCTAGATGGAAAATAATGTTGACACTTAAAATTTCCACAAAAATAATTATATTTTTACTTTTCTACTATATATACACACATGTAATCTTTCACACAGGAATGAAACTTGTGATTTTGGGGTTGTCCTGAGGCCAGGACTTGGCCTTGTGGATCCCTTCCAATTCTGAATATTCCATGAGACCTATGAAGAGTAGCTTGAAAAAAGTCAAAGGGGCCAAGTTACTCCTCAGCTTGCACTGAGAGTTTTCCCAGCACCCAGGGATGCTCAGTGGAAGATGACTTCCAGGAAGAATGTCTGTCAGAGATGGAAGTGTTGTAATTTATGGCTTAAACATCTTCAGGAAGGATTTTTGCCTATTGTAGCAAAACACGACCACCACGTCCTGACCGAGGCCCTGCTCACTACTCGAGATAAGACAGAGTGGCTCAGCTCAGCTCTGGGGGTGCACTCGCAGGGGTCCAGCTCAGCACCTTCGTGGTGGAGACTGCAGCCCAGGGCTGTCAGTGGCCAGGCTCACACAGAGCCTCGAACCAAAGGCTGGGAGGAAGAGAGGTTTGGGCGTGTGGTGAGAAAACCCCTGTGGTCAGAGGCAGTGAACCACCATCCCCTGCTGGGCACAGGAGCCCAGCTGTGTGCCCTGCACCCCGGGAAAAGCCGCATCCCTGGCGGACAGCGGAGTCACGGCCCGTCCCAGGCCCCCAGAGGGGTCCCAGACCCTGCACTGCACTTGATGTGACAGATCCAGAGCCTCGCAAGGGACAGTGGCAAACCCAGCCCCCCTCAGGAGGCACGGGGGCGTTCCCACCTGCCCCAAACCTTATTAATCCACTGGATTCTAGACTTTGCTTCGGCAGAGGACGCTCACCACCCAGAGGAGCAGATGGAGGGGAGCAATGAGACATCCTTGGGACCCTGGGGTGGGTGATGTGCTTCCACCTAACCCCTGCCACTCTCTCCCTGTCCATGCCTCCCCTGCTTTTTCTTTTTATATTTCTTTCTTTTCTCTTTCTTTCTCTTTGCCTCTTTTAAATAAAATATATCAATTTTTTGGCACCAACACCTAACATTGTTTGGTTTTAATAATGTTTTTTGGGTAGATTTTGAACATTTCTGTGTTCAATCAGTTTTATTCACAGATTTCATTTTCTTTGCTCTTCTGTGTTTAAACCGGTTTTTACCAATATCAAACCTGTAGATGCAGAAATATCCTGGATGGTGTAAGTATGTAAGAAGGATCTGGTATTTCTTTTCCTAGAGGGCTGTACACGGCAATGTAGGCATGTTCACCTCAAATTCTTGATAAGAACAGACCTAAATTTAAAGTGAGACTCTCCACAGAGAGAAAAAAAAAGCAAAGGGTGGCAACGTCTGGCACACAGCCCTTGGAATCCCAGCCTTACCTAAAGCATCAAGCACTGAGAGCTGTCAGGGCCAGCAGTGCAAATCCAGACTTTTGGTGATTAACATCACACCTTTCCTTGCAATAGTATCCAGTGTCAGGATAACTAAGGTTCACTAAAACCCATCCCTTCCTAAAAAGCAGGATGGAAAGCCTTAATCAGCTTCTATTCATCAGCACTTCCATTGTAAAGTACAAAGCCTTGGCATGGCCTCCAACTTGGCATCTACAGCACAGCAGGGAAACAAAAAAAAAGTCAGTTTATAGCCACAGAATGGAACAGGTTTGAGAGCTACAAACTGACACAAACAATTCACCACAAAGCTCAACATGGCGAAAAGAAGTGTGTGAGTCAGGTCAGGGTAGAGAGCTTGTTTAGGTGAGTGGAAAATGATGAGAAGACTCTCCAGCTGCAGCTTTTTGTGCAGCAGAAGGAAAAAAAGTACAAGGTGGAAAGGAAGCAAAGGTTTGTGGCCTTTGTGAATTTTTTCCTCTCACCTCTTGTTGCCTCTGTTCATTTCCTGCAATTCTGCTCTTTGGTCTGTGTGTGCTCATGGAGAGGAGAGAGGGTTGGCACCTAAACTGAGAGCAGGGGGTGCAGAGAGCAGGAACGCTGCTGTGGCATCGAGGAGGGCCAAGCTGGCCCCAGAGAGAGCTCTGCCACCTGTGATTGCCCACACTTGGAATATTTACTCCACCTGCATTTAGGACTCACAAACAGGTCACTCCCAGCCCCTGAATGCAAGGGGATGAAGAGGCACATTCCAGAGATAAAAATCCACGTGCAAATCTGACAGAAGATTGGTTGATTTAGGCAGACACAGCCAGGGCACTGATTACTGAGGGAGTTCTGGAGGAAAGAGGGGCTTCTTTATAACCACAAGAGGATGAAAAACAACGTGTCACAGGACTGGGGGTTTTTGAACAGAATCTATTCACTTAATTATTTTTGGGGGGGTAAGGAAATATTGAGGTTTTGGGGTGTGGTTTGTTTGTTCTGCTGTGCTAACACGCCCCCCCCCCCAAAAAAAAAAAAAAAAAAAAAAAAAAAAAGCTTTTTAATAGATGTGAAGAGGAATGAAGACTTCTCCTTTTAGCAGTAAGTCAAGTGAGAGGACACCTGATAACAAACTGATTTCCCTTCTGGCTGTAATGTAGTGAGTGAAAGAGGGGAACCCCCTTCTGCCATTGTTTTATTTTGCAAAGACAAATTAGGAAAGCCATAAAGCAGCAGCTTTTATGTGTATTTGATTTTTTTTTGATTCATCCCATGGGGAAACTCATTCTTTCCTGAAAGGAAATTGTCAAATGGGGGCATTCCCCATGAAAATTCCAACAGGAGGGATTCCCATTTTCTAGCAGACTCTGCTTTGCAATTACAAGGGGAATGAAAATGTTATCTGGCAGTCTCAGAGCATCCTGTGGCTCCCAGTAGTGAAGAATGGCAAATCCACAAGTCAGCAGATCTCTGGATCAGCCTCAGTGCTCGTGGCACACAGCTCTTCCCTCAGACACTGTCTCCTCTGGAGATAAGGACACATCCCTTCTTGGGCTGCACTTGGAGACAGGAGAGCTGCAAGTCTGAAAAAGCATCTTGAAATGATTAAGGGATTCAGTGTGTTGTTTCTGAGTGTACAAACCCTCTGTGATGAGCAAGGATACAGAATTCCATCTCTTTAGACCAGATAGAAGAGAAGGATGGAATTTTATAGCTACTGGCTGCAATGTATGTTTATGTATATCAAGAGTGGAGGAAGGATCAGCCTGGGTTGGAAGAGATGTAATTTCAGACTCTGGAAGATACCCCACTCCCACAGCTACTTTTGATTGTTTGTTTGTTTGTTTTTCCCTCTTACTGAAGGTTTGAAGCACAAATCCCTGCCAAAGAGCAGGAACAGACAAACACACCCTGTCTCTGTCTGGCTTTATTTCACATGGCTTTCTTGTTTACCTGGCTGCTATGGGCACTTTCCATTTGAAATAATTCTCCTTTTTTTTTTCCTCTCTTTTGGGCTGAGTAAATAACACTGAACAAATCCCCAACTGTTCCTACTCCACGGAGAGAACAAGCAGCTCTGTTCTGGGGGTGAGGGACCCAGCAGCAGCAACAGCAGAGCCCAGACAGGGCTTGAAGGGATTTTCCTCAGGCTGTGTGTTCCTTGAAGCCCCAGAGGCAGATGTCCTCCTCCACGGAAGGACTGAGGCTTTCCAGCCCTTAGGAGAGCACCAAGGAACTTCTAGCACAGACACACTCCTGGAAAATATGAGAAACACACGTAGGAGTTGGAAAAAAAAAAGTCCAGACAGGGACGGTTGTGTGTGTGGCACCAAACTCAGCTCCTGAAACAGGCTTGTTACTAGAAATTTCCATTGTATATTTATTTATAAAATACATTCACAGAACTGGAGAAAAGCTGCAGAGGCCTCTAAAGTGACATGAATTTCTGGAGAAGTGGAACATACCCTTAATTTGAGCATAATGGATATACCTGATTAAGTGTCTGGCGTGAATTCAGCAGAGATTTCGTGGTTAATCTTCCTGGAAGCACAAAAGCATTACAGGCACCAGCCAGTTTGGAGGCTACTGCTGATGCATAAATCCTGAATTTCAATTTAAAATCAGCCTCACTATAATGTAACATCCCAGTCCAGTTCCTCTCTTTCCCATAGAACACCAGCCCTTGTTACATACCTTGCTCACATGCATCCCAGAACCCTAAATAATTATGGCCCAGATTCACTCGAGGCAGTGTGTTCCCAAAGCTGTTCCCAAAGGCTCTGTCAGTGTCTGCCACCCCCACAGGCTGCTCTGAACTCAGTGTCACCAGCACACCTGTGCCAGCTGGAGCTGTCCTACCCTGGCTGAACTCACAGACCCCCATGGCAATGGATTCTACCATTTAATGATGTGAATAGTGTGGGAAAACTTCCTCACATGGGAGCTGGTCAGAGTGACAGAAGCACAAATGTCTTGGTACTTTTTCTAGTTTCACTGCACCCTTTTTGACTAGAACCACAGAGCATTCAGGAGTGCACTGCAAATGTACACAATGACATTAAGATTCTTCAGCTGGATTCCCATTTCCTTTCTTCATATTTCCTGACATTTAGATGCCTGTTTGGCTGCAGTAAGCAAAGCACTTTGTTGTCAAGAGCAACTGATAGTGAGTTTAAGATCATGTTGATGTGTGGTTGTAGCTAATTTCAAGTCTGTCAGTGTTTGTACTGCTTACATTATCTGTTACCACTTGCATCACTTTGTTGATACCGTATTTCTTCTGCCTTTGTAATACTCAGGCATTTGGTATTCTGAAATCCTCTCGTGATTCTCTGCAATCCTCTCTAGATTAGGACACTCTGGCTAATCCTGTGTGTGCATAAACCAGCTCAATCCAAACCCTCCTGAAGATGTTTTGGAACTGACAAGCCCCAAAAAGGAGGCTGAGGGCTTTTTGGTTGCTGGTTTGTTTTTATTTCCAGTGGACAAAACACTTTCCTCTTAACGGCTTCAAAGTGGATGGTCCAAATGTATTTACAGCTCTGTCAGAGCGAAACACAGCACAGGACGTTTCCCTTACAGGAGTTATGATGGGTTATACTGGTCTGCTTGTTATGTAGAAACTGCTTCAGAGCATGTAGAGGTCTCTTAAAGAGATTGTGTGAAAAAGGAGCCTCAGCAACCCTGGCGTGTGGGGTGCTGCTCCAATGAGAGGAATCATGGAATGGTTTGGGTTGGAAGGGTCCTTAAAGATGATGTAGTTCCAGCCCCCTGCCACGGGACACCTTTCACTGTCCCAGGCTGCTCCAAGCCCTGCCCAACCTGGCCTTGGACACTTCCAGGGATCCAGGGGCAGCCACAGCTGCTCTGGGCACCTGTGCCAGGGCCTCAGCACCCTCTGATTACACATTAATGTAACCAGCCACGTTCTGGGGGCATCCAGGGATGGGAAGCACCTTGACGCCCTTTTCCTTCCTGCGGGACCAGTGGCAGGTTTATCCCCGGTCGCCTCTTTGCAGAGAGCTCCCGGTGTTGCTGTGTGAGCTCTGGGCTGGGCCTGGGCAGCCTGACCAGAACAGGACTCCTGGAGCCTGGATGCTCCCCGAGGGGGCTCAGGGTATCCCGGGCACTCGGGGCTGGCAGGGCTCAGCAGTCACAGCTGTGCCAGCAGGGAGCAGGAACCAGGGTGGCTTCCAGCTGCCTCGAGGGAGGAGAAGGAAATGGGGTAACTGTGGGCTCGGCTGTGGGGTGGGACTGGCTGACTTTTACACAGCTACAGCAGGGAGAGGAGGGTGGGAGAAGCCACCCAAGAGGACAATTTAATGGGCAAAAAGTGCATTATCATGTTTAAGTGATTAAAGAAAAAAAGCCTCCTGAACCTCAGCATCTTGCAAATATGCAGCAATCACCCTGAGGCAGATGGAGAGATTGTCACATTAGGCTAAATTCACTCGTTTGGTCAGAATCGCCTTTATTCTTGCCTTTACTCTGTCAGGGGGAATGCTAACTCTTAGGAACTGCTGCAAGGTTTTGTGATGCACAACAGAGACCGAAGACTTTGGAACAACTTTCATTTTTAGTAAGGTTTTCTCAGGGGGTGGTAGGGGTGGTGTCATATTTTTAAAGTGAATTTCCAGGGCAGCAGCTTCCGTTTTCCACTCAGGGCCACTTATCAGCCTTTTCTAAACCACTCTTCCTGAGCGACAGAAAAAGAGAGCTGCACATAGATGATAGGAAGAAAGGAAATTTCATTGCTTAAGTCTTAAGTACAGACTAAAAGCCTATCCAATACATGATGGCAGGATCATTTAATGGTCTTGTGGTTGCTCTACACAGGGGCTGCGTTGCCAACAGCTCTCATTTTGAAGGCTGGTAGAGTCTGAGAGGTGGTGGATATAGCAGAGAAAATCCTGTTGACTCCAGAAGACATGAATAGAACTTGAATGAAGAGAGGCAGGAGCAGAGAACTGCAGTTCACATGGATGGAACTCCAGCCAGCTCCTGTTTGTATGGGCATCCACTGCTATGGAGAAAAGCTACTAATATCCTTCAGCTCCAGACATGACTTCATATCCTAAGGCACGCTCCATCCACGTACCTTTCAAAGCCAGCAGCATCACTCCTGCTCTCACTGACCCCAAGAAAAAGCCACTATCACCCTAGAACTTTTGTCCACAGCTATTTTGGCCCTAATGGATGCCTGGACCATAGACTGGATCATGAGACTGAAACAAAGAGAATAGAATTGCGCATAGGAGGGGTGCGAGCTCTGGCTGTGCAGGAGAAGCAACATTTCAGGGCTGAGAAAGAGCCACCCAGACTGATTTGTTTGCATTCATCAGGTTTTGTTACCATTCCTGAGGGGTTTTGTTGAGTACACACACTTCACTTTTATTGGTGCTGGCAGGGATGGGACCCTCTGCACTTCATTTCTGAGGAATACAGAGTTCGTCCTGTTTGTTGCCCTTTGTCCACCAAAAGCAGAGATGGAAGAATGGGGATCTGGAACTGATCCTTAAAAAGTCCCCACGTCAGTTTTTGCTTCACAAATGCTCTGCTTGCACTCTGCAGCACTCGGTCTGTACTGCTGTGCTTCAGTTATTCTTAAAATTAAGACCAGAAATACTACAAGGAATTAGAAAGGACCAATTAATTGTGAGACAGCAATGCTGACACCCTGGGTTCCCACAAGCATCTTACTTCCTTCTGACTCTTGCAGACCTTCCTGCCCAGTAAAAAATTTCCCAGTCTTGGTACAGGAGACTCCATAAGGATGAGCAATCCAAGGGAATTCCCTTAATTCCACAGATCTTTTCTCCATTTGATCAGTGCAGTGTCACAGACAAAAAGATAAAAAGCTATTTGCCAGCTATTGTCCTTTGATGAAATTATCCTTTTTTCTTTCATTTTTTCTCTCTCAAGTGCAGCTAAGAGAGGGATCTATGAACTCTACCAGAGCTGAACAGGATAGCCACAGTTTTGCTGCATCATTTGAAGCACAGGCACAAAAACTGTACTGTGAGATGGAGTAACATAAAAATATATCTCACTGTAGAGGGAACTCCAAAAGCTGGGGAGCTTCAGGGAGAGGATGTGCAATTTTAAGGGGCCTCCAGTGGAAGACGTCTGGTGAAATGTTTGGAGGCTGCGTGGGTCAAAGTGTTCCAATTCCAACCTTTTCTGTTGTAGGTTTTTCACTGCAAACTGCAGTGGGGAATATGGATCATCAAACACAAAACCACAAGCAACAGAAAGCTAGGAACACATATGTGCTTGCCCACAGCACTGCTGCCTGTAAGCTGTTCTCCAACCAACAAAAACATCTCAGTGGCTGGAAAAGATGAACAGGCCTGGTTGCCAAGTCATGGCCCGAACTATTCCAGGGGCAGAAAAGACAGCTGGGCTGCTGGTAAAGAACAGGGCTATTTAAGGAGACTCACTCTGGCCTAATGGAAAATGCAAGGATAGAATTATCAATTATTTTACACTAACCCAACATTTCAGATCCAGGAAAAAAACAATCACAAGGAAGCAGAAGAGAGAAGCTGGTTAGATTCGGCTGGCAGCTCAATCCAGGTATAGAAAGAGCAGAATGTGCTGCCCTTTAGAAGAAAGAAAATTAACTGTTTTTCAGAAGATGGTGATTCTGGAGTGTTTCAGCCTACAAAGCAAACTCCAAATGCACCTGCACTGTTGTTCCAAGTGCTGACACAAAGTTGATGTGATCCCAGGGCCTTGGGTTATCACAAAGAGCCACAAAAGCCATCAGTGGAACTGAGATAAAGAAATTATTTTTGGATGTATAGCTATATGCTGATATTTTAAGTTATATTGCTGATCTGCTTTCTCTTTCAGCCCTCAGGGCAGCTGCTCCTGCTGTGCTGCACAGTGTTCCATATTAAGAATTCCTATGCAAAACCCTGGCTGCCACCCAGAAAGCATGTTAGAGAGCAAACACACGGAGCCAAATAAACAACAGTCCCAGAGACGCTGAGAAAGGCCCAATACACAACTGCCAAGGGGGACTCCGAGCTGAAATCTCGAGAGGGAAAGCTCTTCAGCATGACCTTCAAATGCAGCTTTGTCTGCTGCAAACCCACTGTAACTGAACTTCTCCCTGTCCTTTTACCACAGCCTTGGTCCCAGACTGTTGACAGCCTCAGCACAGCCTCAGCTGTGCCATCAGATGCTCAGGAGTCACAGCATTTAGCAGGTTTTGTAATGAGGGAGGGAGGGCAGCAGCAAACTCTTTGGTCTTCTTTCACAAGAATGCTCTGTTCAGTCTCTATTACAAAAAAAGGGCAAAACTTTGCTTTAGAATTCAGTCCAAAGTGCAAGTTTAAAAGAATTCTGAAATCTCTGTGCCCTGTTCCTCAGCACTTCCTCTCACAGTTACATATTTCAACAGGCAGCTCTATAAATACGTGTGGCAGCCCAAAAGCTGAATGTCATGGTGTCTGATGAAACTTTTACAAGAACATTCCTCAGGACTTCCCAAAATTAACAACTTTGAACAACTTTTGTAATTTCTATTCAGGGCAGAAGCAGACTACATCTTTTGAGATTTAAATACACATGCACCAAAGAATATCTTGTTTACACCGTGTGTTCCAAGCTGCACTGGAGCTGTGGTGCTTAGTCACAGCACAGGATGTAGCACTTTCTGCCTTCCAGCAGCACTTGATTTTGAAGGCCAGAACATCCTTTTGTCTTGTTTGCTCTCCTGGGACAAACATAAGTGGATCAGGCTGGGAAGCATTCCAACCTACAGCACAGGGAATTCAGCAGGTACAAAGTGGAGCTGGAAATGAAGTTGGTGATCTAATATGCTGCTGTCACAGCAGCTCAGATGTAAGAGAAAAAGTAAATCATACTTCCTGGCTCTCTGTGTCAGTGGAGGTGCTGCAACGTGTTTTACAATTACCCTCAGGTCCCAAACAACATTTTCATCTGAATGGTTTTACTCTTTTATTCAGCCTCACAAAATCCCAGGGAAACACTGCTGGACATAACATTCTCACCATCCATTCCCACTGCTGCACAGCCAGTTCTGTGCCTCTAGCCTGGCTGCAGATGTTAAAGAAACCTGGGCCTGGGGCTGTGGTGGATCTGAGTCAAAGCCTCCACTGAGAGCATTGGGGTATTTAAGGTAACTGCACAATCTTGGAGCGACAGGTAACTGCTGGAGGCACCTCTGGTCAGCTCCCAGTCCTTCCACCCTGTCAGAGTGGCCTGATGGCCAGGGCAGGACTGGGTATTCACTCACACTTGGCATTTCTAGATGACAAAAATGTTTGCACCAATGGGATTTTATTGGGTCCATCTCTAGGGGTGATGTATTAAACAGAAAAAAATCCAACCTTTCTGGTGTAAAGGTATGTTGCAGTTGCCAGGGACAGAGAACTGCAGTTGCTGGCAGTCCCAGACAGCAGCTATTTAAGGGTGTCTATAACTATGAAGCACAGGTCCCACAAACCCACCTGGAAATCCCAGGGAGACAAAAGTTATCTTAAATGCTAAAATTAGATGTGACTAATACCAGTTTTGTAGGCACAAGAACTAGCTGATCCTGCCCGGGTTGGACAAACAGCTCCTGAGATGACTGAACACCAGGCAGTACCACTTTTCAGCTGTGGAAGGATTTGCTTTGGCACTTTGGTCCCACTGAGGCCTCCACAGGGAGAACTGCTGAGCAGAATTTTGCTGCTGTCCTGGTTCTGGGAACATTCTGAAAGCACACTTGTTTTGTTGCCTGGCAGCTGCACAGAAAACTCTGGAGGGATATATTGGTGAGCCCCACAAGTCTCCAACCTGTCTCACCTTCTATTCTGAGAGTATTAGCACAATTCACTTAGCATATCTGGGGACTGGATCAAATCCAGGAGAAGAGATTAGTTAGGTCTAAGGAAGTGGCTGTCAAGCAGAGAAAGGTCAAAAGCCATCACACACATGGCACACAGCACCAGAATGTCCAGTTTTGTGTAGATCAGCCCAGAAACTGTTGACCAAGGCGTGTCACCTGCCCCAGGATGCAACCCGGGCTGGAGGCTGCTGCCCTCCCAGCACTGTCACTTACCCATGAAGAAAAGTTCCGGGGACTTTTTGTCTGTAGCAAACTCTGCCATGGGCCCACCAAAGCGCAGCCACAGCCCGAAGGCAATGACAGCCAGTCCTGCCAGCTGCAACACAAACAGAGCAGTCAGGGCTGCAGTGACAAACAGCTGGAAAGAATCACAGCAGTGTCTTGGCACCTTGTGCTTTCTTGAAATCCCACAGCTCAGAATTGCACTGTCAGAAAATTCATGCAGCACTTGCCAGGGTCTGATAACAACAAATTCCTATTACAGTGCAATGTTCTTCTTTCTTTCACTCTTCAGTGTAGTGGTGCATCTGAACTTACTACAGACTCTCAAACCTTGTCAGTCATTTAATCATCAAAATTGGGCCTGAATTCTCATGAGAAATGGAGTGGGGCAGGGGACCCCCACCAAAACTAGGAGGTACAAGGGTTGTTACTGGGTAGATATCTTGGATCACAGAAATTACAAACCAGTGATAGATGCTGTCAAGTGCAAGGAAAAATTCCCTTTAATGTGAACAAACCCAGGTCACAAAGAAGTGTCACAGCATGTTGTTTAAGGGGAAAGATCTACAGTCAGAGGTCTCAGCTTCACCACATGCCAGACAGATCATCAACCTGCCAGGCAGTGCTGTGTGACCTGGCAGAGAACTCCAGCATCCCTCCTCAGGAGCTGAGCTGTGTGTCCTGCAGGCAGCTCCAGCATCCCTCAGGAATAGGCACAGTGTCCTGCTGCTGTCCAGGCCCAGAGCCTCAGCCTGTGGCACCTGCACAACCTGGACAAGGCTCACAAACACGTGCTGCTTCCCATGTGGGTGCCAGCCTGGCACAGTGCTCCCCTAACCTGTCCTGCATTCTCTGGCACTTGCTCCATTGGCACAGCTCCACAAGCCAAGAGAGCAGGCAGTTGTACAGCTGGAGACCTCGGGACCATGGCTTTCCTCACAGATGTGTCCTACCAGAGGGTGAGGGTCCCCTGCCACCCTGTCACAGCACGGGGACCTCCCTGCTGGCAGCCTTGGGTTGCCAGGGCCTCTCCAGGCTGTGGAGTGCCCCTGGCAGTTCGGGATGAATATCCCAGCCAGCTGAGGAGATGGTTCCTTCCATCTCAGCGAAAAGGCAGATAACAAAACACAGTACTTGTCACTTTTGAGAAACAAATAACACAAAGCTTTGTCCTTCTGCTGCCTTGCAGCTGCAGCTGGGCAGCATCACACTGCCCCTCCAGCTCGAGCACAGCAGCACTGTGTCCCCGGAGCACGCAGTGCTGTCACCACGAGGGAACAGCCTTTGGTTTAACTGTGCTTCAAGCATAAAGGAGACAAAAGCCCAAAACTGCTTGGTCCAGAGAGGCTGAACAGGATGACTTTGTGGCTTCTTTTAAAAAGACCCCAGTGAATCAGAGGGAAAGAAAAAGACATTTAAGAAGATGACATTGCTGATTGTCTTCTGGAAAGCTGAAGGGAGAACAGTGCATGAGGGAAAGTGAGAGAAGAGAAAGCGTGAATTCACAGCATGGAACTGTGAGACTATTGAAAAGGTGCAATTGAGGAGAATGGACACAGCATTCCCTAAATCTCTTGGGGTGATGCGAGGACTTTGTCTTAGGATGATCTTGTAGCAGCTGTTGGCTCCCTATTAGAAATGACATTAGTAAAAAGCACCGTGATGCTGTGAAATGTTCTGCTAACTGCACTGTACTGGTGGAACCTCTGCCAGCCTCCTCCTGCAGCCGCGTGGTTGCCGGCGAAATGATCGCCACTTTAAATGATCAGTTTAGACACATGCTGTCTCTGCTCAGCAATGTCATCTTACACCGAGCCGGTGCTTTCCCAGGCTGCGGGAGCGAGCAGAAGCCGGGAGCGCTGCCCGGGCGCTCCCGCAGCCTCAGCTCGGGCAGCCGATCCCGCAGCGCTGCCCGGAGGGAGCCGCGCCGTGCCACCCCCCGGCACCCCCGGCACCCGCAGCAGGTGCCCGGCCCCGCCCGGCCCCGCTCCGCCCGGCGCTCACCCAGAAGGTCAGGTTGAAGATGAAGAGCAGGATCTTGACGCAGCGCATCCCCCCATAGCCCACGCCCATGGCGGGCGCTCCGGCAGCAGCTCCCGCGGCGGCTCGGCCCGACTCCGGCGGGGCGGCCCCGGGGGCAGGTGCGGGGCCGGGCGGGGCCGGCGCTGCCCGGGCGGATCCGGGGCCGACCTGGGCCCGCCCCGGGGCGGACTTTGTGCCCGGCGCTGTGCCCGGGGGTTCCCGCGGCCGCGGCTGCCCGGGCGGGGCACGGGCGGCGCCGGGCACCCCGAGCGCTCGGTGAAATCCCTCTGGGCGTCCCGGGTGTCTCTGAAAGACGCTCACGTCTTGCAGATGCTGCCCACAAAATTACAGGCAGGATCAAGAATGTGATGTTGTTAAACTTGTCTTGGTTCATAGCCGTAGCTAAAGAGCCCCTCAAGTTCATTTCCAATCATTTATTTGTTCTCTAATTTGACCCAAAATGCTGACTCTGCTGACTCTGTCAAAATCTTAAAGCTTTCTCATCTTATGATTTTTTTCAGCTGCTCCTTCGAGGTCTCCAGGAACTCTTGAGTCCAAAGTTGCCTGTGGGGTTTTGACAGGGGAGCATGAGGTAAGGTTATGTCTCTGGAAAAGGGGTTTCTACCTTAAACATTTCCTCTCCTTATTTAACGAATTACCTACTTATTTCCTATTTATTTTAGTTTGTGCTCTAGTCATAACTGTAGAGTTCTACCTTTTCAGATTATTTTCAAGTTTTGAATAAATTTTCCCTGAGGTGTGTATGGAAACCATGCAAAAATGTGTGGGGAAAGATGTTTGGTGTTGTTATTTCAAATTACACTCCTCTAATGACGCAATAATACCAAAGGATGTTGGAGGTGGTTTCCTTTTTCACTCACTTTGCTCTGCATTTTCAGTTGCATTAAAGTCTGTCCCTATTTTGGAAAAATAATCCCAAACAGTTTATTTGAATTGCAATGACAGAGTTTAATTAAGAATATCTTATTCCATTTGCAATGAATTGCAATGCAATACACTTTATTGGTTTAGTTCTTTGGTTTTTTAAAAGAAACATTGAATCTACATTATAACTCAGAGTAAAACCCAGAATTTCCCTTTTATGATGCTCTTCTGGATGGTGTTGACCTTAACTCAGAGTAATTTTTTTTTTTTTGCTTCCATGATGCTCTTCTGGATGGTGTTGACCGACCAGGTCCAATGTATTCCTTCTAAAATAACAAAAGCATGAATGCATTTCAATAATCAAAATAACTTCAAGACAATGACATGCATCAAACAGTAGCAAAAGTCTTCATTATCCTCTGATACATTTGAAGCAGAGGAAAAATGAGGGAGCAGTTTTGCCTTGGATTGTGATGGCAACAAAAATAAATAGTTTTTTAAAAAGTCTTTTATTAGGTTTCTCTATTTCTCTAGTGATTTTCATGTTAATTTTCTCTCAAAGTGTAGGAATGGAGCATTCAGCCCTCATAAGTAGTAGGTCTCCTTCCCACATAAATCTTGCAATGAATTAATCCCAAGGTGCTGCTTTTCAGCACGTGGTTCTCAGCATCTCACGGAGGCACCTCACATCTTCCTCCAGCACTGCCCAGGGGAAAAAACACAGGTTTGGGTGCCCAGGGGGGTTCAGGCAGGGTTGGGTGCCCAGGGGCACAGGGTTGGCAAAAAGTCACTGGTGGGGCTCTGCTGGGCTTGGTTTTAGGGCCAGTACGCTGCAGTGTCTTCATAAATTACTCGGATCAGGACTCAAAGCGATACTGAGAAATTTTGCTGACAACACAAAACTGGGAAGAGCTGTTGACTCCCTCGGAGGCAGAAAGATCTTGATAAATGTGAGGGCTGGGCAATCACCAACCATGTGGAGTTTAACAAGGGCAAGTGCTGAATGCTGCGCCTGAAGAGCTGCAGGAGCTGGTAGCCCTGGATGTAAGGGCAGACTGGGGAATGAGGCTCTGGAAAGCAGTGCCATGGAGAGGCAGCGGGTGATGGCAAGCTGGATCTGAGTCCGTGTGCCCTGAACCAGGAGGGACATTCCTGTCCTGTGGGCACCCGGCACACATCCAGGCTGCGTGAGGGAGGGATTGCCCTGCTCTGCTCTGGGATGGAGCAGCCTCTCCTCCAATGCTGGGGTCACTTTTGGGTGTCACAAAATGAGAGGGATAGAAAGTTGTTGGAGCTGTCCAAAGGAGGGACACGAGGGTGGCGAAGGGTCTTGAGGGGCCACACGAGGAGCGGCTGAGGGCGCTTGGTTTGTTCAACATGAAGAGTCTGAGGCCAGAGCTCATCGGGGGCTGCAGCTCCTCCCGAGGGGCAGCGGAGGGACAGCTCCGACCTCTGTGAGTAGGGACAGGACTCGAGGAAGGGCTGGACCTTTCCCTGATCTCCACCCTGACCTGCCTTCATACCTGCCCTGGTGTGAGGGCAGGTCAGGGTGGAGATCAGGGAAAGGTTCTTCCCCCAGAGGGTGCTGGGCACTGCCCAGGCTCCCCAGGGAATGGGCACGGCCCCGAGGCTGCCAGAGCTCCAGGGGCGTTCGGACAGCGCTTCCAGGCATGCACAGGGTGGGATTTGGGGCTGTCTGTGCAGGGCAGGGGTTGATGATCCCTGCGGCTCCCAGGCCATTCCCCGGCTCCATGACGGCTCCGCGGGTCCCGCTCGGGCCCTCACGGCCGGGCCGTGCCGCGGGCGGCAGCGCCCCCTGGCGGCTCGGCCGTGCCGGCGCGTCCCTCATCCCCGCGCTCAGGGCTCATTAGCACAGCAGCTCTAATTGCGAGGCTCCCGGCTCATCAAGGCATCTCTGGGAGAAGCACAAAGGTGGCCAGTGTTCTCATTTCGCAGCCTATTTGGAACAAATCAATATCGTTAAGGGAAGAAGAGAGGCATTGAATTTTTATCAGTAGGATTAACAGGTTGTGAAGGAGGCATTTGCTTATTAGACAATTCAGTATTATTCCATGAGCTGCTGTAGTTAGTCCTGTTTGCTGGGAAGAGTGACATTTCCATCTGGAACATGTCCAGCTTCAAAATCCATGGATTTTATTGCTTTTTATATTAAAGACCCTTCTGTTATCAAAGTGTCCTTTCCCCCTGAGGTAGATGAAACAAGCATGTGGATATTTGTAATAGGCCTCAAGTCTGGCAATTTCTTTGCAGTTAGATTTAAATTATATAGATCCTGAGGCAAAGACTATTTGGTTTTGGTTATTTTCTGGTTGCAGACCATGCTAGGAAACTTTTCAGCCAAGTGTAATCCAACTGTAGCACTAGGTGTTCAGATGCTGCTAAACACATGGAATGTAGTGACAGGTGGATAAGAAACTGTCCTTGCTAGAGCAAATGCTGTTTCATTTCAATTACTAAAAGAAAGCCTGAGTTATTATTCCCACAAATATCATTCTGACTTGAGAATTAAAATATTTAAAAATGTATTTGGGTAAAGGGAGGGGGTGAATGTTACCATTTTCCTTCCAGATCTGACCTACCCTTCCTCTGTTTTCCAGTCTTCCAAATGGTTCTCTGGTAACTATTAACCTTTCAGATATCAGGAGAGCACAATATTATTTTTCCTTTCCGGTGTTTGACTGTTTCCTGAGTGGTTTACAATTCCAGTTTTATGCTTTATGAACATCAAAACTCCTATGAGTGTTCCTTAGCTCTGCAGAGGATTGTTCAGATTTTACAGAATTAAAGAATAAAATTACAGATTGGTTTGGGTTGAAAGGGACCTTAAGACTCATTCAGTGTCACCCCCTGCCATGGCAGAGACATCTCCCACTGTCCCAGGTTGCTCCAAGCCCTGTCCAGCCTGGCCTGGGACAATTCCAGGGATCCAGGGGCAGGCACAGCTTCTCTGGGCACTCTGTGCCAGGGCCTGCCTACCCTCACAGGAAAGGATTTATCCCCAGTATCCCACCTAACCCTGCCCTCTGGCAGTTTAAAGCCATTCCCCCTTGTCCTATGTGCTTCCTGTTTCTCAGCTGCTTCTATGCATGATAAACTCAAATTCCTTGTTCAGGGTCCAAAATAGCCCTTCAGACTAACATCAGCCAGGGAGTGAGGAGAAGCTCCCTTAATAAAAATAATCTTATTCCCTGACTTAAATATTTAATTACGTGGAACTACAACTGATTTTAAATTCCAAGCAAACAGCCCCAAACCCATACTGGACTCCCATTCTTCCAGGGACAATGAAACTTGCATCATACCTTTGGCATCTGTGGTGCTGTTTCCATTTCCACTGAGTAATTGCCGGAATTCTGGGCCTGGCAACTCTGTCTCTGTCTCTGAATACAGCTCAGGAATTGCTCCCTGGAATACAAAGAAGGTCAGAAGGGAGTGTATTTCTCCAAGTGTCTGGGCAAATTGTCTGCTCCTTTGTTTCCTTCCATGCTTTTAAATTTTTTTTCAATATATTTACTTGCTTTGCATCAGGCACTTTCATGCTGGGTCAGTCTGCAAAGCTCACACAGGGTTGCTGAGAACTGCTTGGATGCCTTGGCAAATGCACTGGCCTTGTTTTCTTTTTTCAGGAGTGTTCAGAATATGCTGTGCTTCAAATCCAGGTCTGTCTCTGAAAGCTGCTTCTCAGAAAATGCATTGCAAGGGTGTAAAATCCCAGAATCCTGTCATTTCTACAGCAAGCATGATCTGGGTATTATTTCTACCATCACCCCTTAAAGGCCAAAGTGGAAAGGAAGATAGAACACAAAGTTTTCTTTTCTGTTGTATTCCAACAAGCCTTTCCCAGTCCCAGCTTGGTGTTTTGAGTCCCCTCCCAGCTCTCCACTAAACAAATGAGAGGGGTCCATCCAATTACCAGTTATATTCCTTCTGCTCTTGGGCCTGGTTTCTCTCTCCTCAGGTAGATGTGAGCTGCACAATCCCACTTGGATTCAGCAGCTCTTCCTGCTGAGTCCCTCTGCAAGGTGCAGGTGAGTGGTGCCTGACACTTACCCAGATGATCATTGTGTCTGTGATTTTGGTGGGCAGGAACACAGGATGACCTGGTTTGCAGCTCTTGCAACAGGCACAGCCTGCACAGCGTCTAAGGTGTGAGTGTTCCAAAGAAACATTCCCCCTAAATCTTCCCTTGCCAAGGGAAAGGAGCTTCCATATCACAGTTCAGCATCTCTGCCCTGCTCAGGTGAGACCCCACCTGCAGAGCTGCCTCCAGCCCTGGGGGCCCAGCACAGGAGGGACCTGAAGCTGCTGGAGCCAGTCCAGAGGAGGCTCCAGGATGATCAGAGGGCTGGAGCAGCTCTGCTGGGAGGAAAGGCTGAGGTTTGGGGTTGTTCAGCCTGGGGAAGAGAAGCTTTGGGGTGACCATTTTGTGGCCTTCCAGGAGCTGGAGGGCTGGACAAGAAAGATGGAGAGAGACAAAGTCCTGGAGGAACAGGACAAGGGGGAATGGCTTCCCACTGCCAGAGGGCAGGGATAGATGGTATATTGGGAGGGAATTCTTCCCTGTGAGGATGGGCAGGCCCTGGCACAGGTGCTCAGAGCAGCTGTGGCTGCTCCTGGATCCCTGGCAGTGTCCAAGGCCAGGCTGGATGGGGCTTGGAGCAACCTGGGACAGTGGAAGGTGTCTCTGCCCATGGCATGGGGTTGAACAAGGTTAGCATTAAGGTCCCTTCCTGCCCAAACCATTCTGGGATTCTGTGATGTGGCAAGAGCTGGAGTTGCTGTCCATGAGAAGAGCCCCTTTCACACATCTTTGCCATAGCAATATCCCATTCTCAGCAGTGGAGTTTCCTTGACCAAAACACAGAACTGCCAGGGAGGAACTTTTGTCTCTGGTTAATGTTGCCTCTGGACACGAAGTAGACTTTGAAAAAGCAAGCTTAGTTGTTTCTGCTCCCCATTAATCAGTAGCACATTCTGGGCAGTTGACGTTGATTTATCCATGAACCATCTCTGACAAAATGTAATAAACGCTCATGAAATGTTTTAATTTGGCATCATTTCCCTGGAAGGATTAGAAAAGTAAGAAGATGCTTTGTTTCCCAGGAAACCTGGCCTGGAAAATAACATGATCTGTCAAACTGTGAAAAACACTAAGGAAAAACAGGTTATCAGAAGTGTTGCTCAAGTTTAATTAGAAGGAATTCTGTTACGTGTGATGGCTGAGGTATTTTTGAGTTAATCTGGCTGTTTGGGTCAGCATGGAAAATGAGGTATGGAACTGATTCCATGGTGAGTCACTAGGGGTCTGGGACATCTGGACAGGGATTAATTCATTTTACCCAGGCCAAAGAGTCTCTGCTGTGGATTACAGTGGGAGCAGTTCCCAGGAGAAGGAGGTCCCTGCCTGCACGTGGATATTTCTCCTTTATTTACAGCCTTCCCAGGGAGAAGGACTGACACTTTTATCCTCATTCTTACAGACAAATACCTGAGACACTGCCTGCTCTCAATGCCCAGTGACAGAGAAAAGGCTGTTTTTCCAGAACTTTTGTGTGTTCCTTCCACAGGTCCAGGGGACATGTAACACAACCAGTGTGGAGGGGAGATTTTCTGCAGAGATTGGGCCACTGGAGTGATCCCAAAACTGTAAGTTCTTGAGTCTGGTCCTAGCTCAGCCCTGTGGTTTACTCCCATATAATCTGTTGTTCTCTTTAGGGAATTAAAATCTAATACATATAAAAGGGTCTAAGAGTGACTTATTTCATAGTGCTCTGGGACTGTTTATTACAGAAAGCCTATTAAAAAGCTCGGCTAATCTCTGAGCTGTATTCCATCATCTTTTCCAACCTTAATGATTCTAGTAGCTAGAGAAGGGTGTGCAGCTCTGCCCTTAGCCTGGAAAGCAGCAACAGCAGAAACCCAGGGTGCTGTACAGAGCTCCAAACATTGCCAGCCATTCCAGGAATACCCCTGGGGCAATCCCCTGGGGGCACGTGGAATTTCATGCAGTCAGCACCGAGGTCCCAAAGGCCCTGACTCACAATCTGCATCACAGGAGGGAACAAGCTGTTGCTGCTGTCTTGACTTGAAAATTGTTTGAGCCAAGTAGGAAAAGGAAACTGCTCCAAAGGGCAATGCAAAAAAAGAAAGTTACTCAAATTCAAAGCTTATGCCTCAGGATCAAGGAAGTTTACTAGACAGGTTTTAAACTGCACATTTCTGTGGTACTTCAAAAATGCATCACGGCTGGAATGTGAAATCAGAGAAGTGAGTGGTGAAACGTGCCACGTCCTCTCTGCTTTCACTTGACTGCCATGGGGGACTGGGCTGATTTGCAACACCATGAGAAATACCAGTTCCACCAGTGAGGTCTGGGAGCCGGGTCAGCTCCGGGAGGGAGGGAGGCATTGCTGGGTGTGCTTCCTCCAGCAGAGCCTGGCTGCAGTTCAGAGCTGCCTCCAGCTGGCAGGAGAAGATTTCACTGACAGCAGGGGCTGAGTGGCACTTGCAGGGTTTGCATCCCGTTGTGGTGGTGGAGGGGGTACCCGGCAGACAGCAGAAATCCTTGAAGAGAAGCGTCTGCTTCCACAAAACCACTTTAAGCTGGGAATTGATGGAGGTTTAGGCATTTTTTCAAGTTTCAGTATAAGGACAGCAACAGCAGATGATGTATGAACTGTAGCAGGTGCTCTGTATCACAGAGAAATACTCCCTGAAACCCAAGGCAAAGGGAAATCTGAGCATGTTTATGGACTCTAAAGAGGTAAATTTGTTTGTTGTTTAAACAGAAGAAAACAAGAGAACTGAAAAAGCCTAGAAAGCCCATTTATCTTCCTATTTCTCTGAATCCTGATGGCTTTCCATCAAAAAAGGCAGCTTTTAAAACAAACAGACAGAACTGTGGAGTGTAAAAGCTTCATCATTATTAACATTTGGTTGCTGTTATATCTGGGGCACCACCATGCTGCCTGCTCTACCCTTACTATGAAATGTGATTTTCTCTTGGCACAGGAAAACTCTGCCTGTATTGTATCAGAAGAATATTTGGACACAGCATTCAGTTATCTGAGGGAAATTTTGGTTTCTGTTCAAAGAAATCAGCAGTCCAACGTGTTTACAAGAAATGATTTTGTTAATTTTTTGGGAAGATTTCTCTGCTATTTAATCTGTCGTGCAGGCCACAGGATGGCAAGGGTTCCACTCGAGTTGAACTGGCAGCAGCAGTGCCTTTCTCCTGCTCCTCCTTCTCACTCCAGGAGTCAATTTCTTTGCTTGGCTGCACCTTGAATTCAATGGTTTTAATTCAGCTCCTTCACATGCACCATCAGTGTTGGGGGAACTTTGGGGTTCAGAGCCTCAGCACTGATTAAATGTAAATTATCCCTGCAGGCTGAGCTGCTGAGGACAGAATCCCAGTCAATGACTGAGGAGTCCAAAGAGCTTTTCTGAATTCTACCCCAAGTTACTCCTTTGCAAGGACAAGCCAGAAGGGAAAGGTCCAAAATGAGCTTTGTTGTGTGAATGGTTTCTTCTCAAATAAACAGAAATGCTGCTGAGTTTTCCATTTTCCATGGAAATTTGCTAGAAAGCAGGGCAACTGAGGAGAGGAGGAACTTTAAAAAATTATGTATCCAAAGCTATTCTTGTGCTATTTATACAAAGCCTTTGCATCTGTAACTGCATGTTAGAGAGGTACAAAATGTCCTTCCAGAGCAAATGTACTCAGACTAATTCAGACATATTTGGCAACTCATAAAGGTGTTTAACTGTTGGTGGATCTGGGTAGAAAAGTCAAGGACTTTTGACTTTTAAGACTGAAATCAGATGCTAATAGTGACTGATGTTTATCTCAAGAACCTGCTACTAAGACCAAAATGTCTATTTTTATGGTAAGTCAATTAAACCCATGTCTAAAATCACTATTTATTGCATATTAAATACAGAAAATTTCACTGAGTTTTATAAACCTCCTCCCCTTCCTCAGTTCCTATTAACCCCTGTAAGAAGCACTCATCAGGACTGTTAAAATATTTGCAGTGTGGAAAAATATTTGCAGGTGTGGAAAGGAAAATCATGGCAGTACTAGGACATAACTTCTATTTCACAAGGATCCCTATTTCAATCATGATAGAATCTCATTTTCTATCCCATTCACATGAGTGCTGCTTTTCTGCTTCTGGCTGGAACACTTGAAGGAAATATATTGATGTGATCGTGGTGTGATGCTGTTTGGGTACAAGAGAACATTTCCACCAGGGAGAGCCGATCTGAGCACAGCTGCTGCTGCTGCTTGGAAACTTGCCCGTGTTTTAAATAGACTTCTACATTTTCCCAGGTCTAAGAAGTAATAGAAAAGGCTGTTAAGAGTGGAGTAGGATGAAGTGTTTAGGGAAAATTAGGGGAAAGGTATTGGAGTTTTCATGCCTGGCTGTGAAGTGCAGAGGAGAGCTGGAGAAACCCATTTCCAGTGCTCCAATCTGTGTAACCACGAGCCAAGGGACAGGACTCTTCCTTTGAAATCATCCCACAGCTCAGCCTGCCCTTATTTCCATTATTCTCACTCTAAATTTTCTTCTTCTGATCTTCTTAAAACAAACATCACTGAATTCCAGCAGGCCAAACTGGGAATGTGCTCCTCCTATTCCTACCCTTACATTCCCAAGCTGTTTCCTTTAGCATTTACTGGCAGCTGCCCATAAAGTGGACAGGCCATTGGTGCTACCAGAACATACATTTATTTCTCTGGCATTTCTTTCAAGTCAGCTCTGAGAATTTCATTACTATGCAAGATGTCTGAAACAATATCAGTCCCCAGCCTGTGCTCTTCCCATTTCCACCTTCAGTCTGGAAAAAACAAACCCATTTGGTGCCTGAGTCTGTTCGCTCACATGGCGCGCACACGACTGGGGCTAAATCAGAATTAGCTAAAACAGGAAGCTTATTTCAAAGCCTGTGCAGCCCAGCCAGGAAAGCTTCCAGAAACATGTGCTCTGAGATGATCTCAGCACGTTCATTATTCAGACTGTGAATAGCTTTAAAAGGGCCAAATTTCTTCGGGTTGAATCAGCTAGGAAAGTAATTCAAACGGAGCAGTAAGGATTACTTGAGCAGTTCAGGAAATGTTTGTTGGAGCCACTAAAAATGCAGGAGGCAGAAAAATAAAATCGACTTTGATAAATATGTGTTAAAGTTTGGGCTTATAAGAAACTGGAAAAGTAAACAGAAGTACCATTTTTTTTTTAGAATGGTGATGCTCTTGCTTTTATATCAAGAAAAACCATCCAATAACAGCAACACTGCACAAGCAAATATAATGGTCATGAAAATATCAGACATGTTGAGTAATTTTGCTATTTTGGGGATAAAGTGAAAGTAGACCTAACTATAATTCAGGATTTTTATTTTTAAAAATGACAATCACCATCAATTTTGCTGTCAACCTGTTTTTCACAGTGGCTTAGGTCATAAAATTCTATGGATCTATAGAAATGCTTCAAGCTAAAGACAAACCTTCTCATTTCATACTAAAAACTTGGGAAAAGCATGGACTGAATGTTCTGAAACCACACTAGAGGGCACTTGAGCTGCTTCTTCTTGAGTAGATAAAGGTCAGAGTAGTAGGATGCTTATCCAGGAGCAGCAGTAGACTGAATTGAACATGGGAATTATCAGGATTTATCAATATTAGGTTGGTAGAACAATCAGTGATTTCCCCAATTGCCTATTGGGGGGAATAGATGTGAATTTCCAGGTCTAAATTTTGCTTGTAGGTACTGTGAACAATTAGGAGGAAATAATGTAAAAAATTGCTGATTGATTGCAATAGTATTTTGTCTTTGTACATAGCTCAACCACAGAAATGTGGGATACTTCGGGAGTTTCAAAAAAACCTAGTCTCAAAGCAAATGTCTGGAGAGCTGAGCTGCTCTTTGCTCCCACTGTAATAGTTTTGCTCCTGTCCTGTCCCCATTTGGAGGGTGATGCCCTAAAATGATTTTGTGGGAATGGAACCAACAGCACTTGACAGCCTTTCTGTAAAGTATCCATAATAAATACTGAAGGCTAGGAAGGTAGTGAAGACCCCACTGTTTATCACCCACCTTCAGAAGTTTGGTTAAAAAAATTAGTATGTTGATCTGGTTCCCAATGTGGAAAGTACCCACAGAAGTCTGAGTGTGTTTAGTTGGAGAAAAGGAGCCTCAGGGGGAATTTCTGGCTCTGCACAACTCCTTGACAGGAGGGGATTTGGGATCTTATCCCAGGAAACAGGGACAGGAGGAGAGAGAATGGCCTCAGGCTGGGCCAGGGGAGGTTTAGATTGGCTATTGGGGACATTTTTTTCACTGAAAGAGTGATCAGACACTGGCACAGCTGCCCAGGGCTGTGGTGGAATCACCATCCCTGGAAGTGTTCCAAAGTCATGTGGATGTGGCACTTGGGAACAGGGGTTAGTGGTGAACACAACAGTGCTGGGGGAATGGCTGGGCTTGATAATCCTAAAAGGCTTTTCCAGCTGAATGATTCCATGATTCTCTGATCTCTCAGGGATTGAGGCCTCCCTACCTTTGGTGCTGGTTCCCACATTTCAAGGTCCTGCAGCCCAGAGCAGCTCCTGGGCACCTTCTCTGCCTGTGCAGAGCCCGGTGGCTCAGGTGCTGCTGCACAGCCCCAGTGACAATGCATTCCTGCAGATGACCATGATGTGTTTGTAAAGCAAACTCAGCTCGAGAACTGGCTGCCTCTGAAGCAGGAGGCACTGGAGGGGCTGAGTTTCAAACAATTCTCCTTTTGCCCTGACAGGTACAACTAAATCCAGTTTGCAGCAGCTTCACTCTGTCATCACTGAAACAAAGCTATGAGCTGCAATTAAATTTCCGGGCAATTTACAGACTTTCTGGTAAGTCAGGTTTCTTGTGAAGGACATGGACTCTTTGTCTGTACTGTGGAACACCCTTTTTTTGTGGATCACTCTCCCCCAGGCACAGGGAATTGCTGGCCAGTTTTGTGACCTTTCTGTCTGCGTTTGCTGTTCCTCAGCCTCTCATCTTTCCCTTTCCTGTGCCCTTGTGAGACCCCACCTGCAGCAACTCTTCAAAAAACTACAGTTAAATTGCTATCCTACCCCTTCTGCCTTTCAGTACATGTTTCCTCATGAGTATCCAGGCACAGTGGGGGTTTTCCTGCTCCCAGCAGTGAGGTAGGACATGTTTGTTGACAGGCTGACACGTGCAGCACGTCCTTGCAGCAAGGACAAGATGTGTGCAGAAGAAAAAGCCTTGGGAGAGCTGGACAAGCCCTCACAGGATCCAGGAGCCACCTCAGACCTCTCTGCATTCCATTCAAATGCCAGGTGTGCTCTTCTGATGTGGCTCCAGGAGCAAGGAGGCACGGAGTGAGGCAGGAGCACCTCCATCCGTGTTTCCATGAGGAGAGGGGGAGGATGTCTCCTGGCAGATGCTGCCTTTGCTTTTTTGGAGCACTACTGGGTTATGCTTGGAACCTGTTAATGGGATTAATGCAAAAGCTGAGTGGGATGGAGTGGATGGAGACACAGATCTGATTTTTACTACTGACATATTGATCTAATCTTTCCATGCTTTCCATGTATATCCTGGATATTTATGGCATTAGAACACACCACTAGAAACACTGAGCACCCAAATCCTCCAATTTTTATCACTTTTGTAAAGCTCCTCTTTGAAGTATCTTGAAGGGGATTTTTTGCAGTTATAATCAGAATTTAGAGCACATGGGTAATGAAAGGAGTTATTCTGTAGTAACCTCCTGAATGGTAACAGTGCTGTGTACAGGGGAACTTTTCTGTCTAAAGGGAGCATATCCTTTAAAACTGAATAAATTTTACCTCCCTAGGAGGAGCTTTCTATGCCTGGAATAAGAAGAAATTACCTTCCTTCTGCTGAGTGGACGTTTTGCAAATATATTTTGTTGTTGTTGGGTTTTTTAATTAGTTTTATGTTGTTTTTTTTTTTAAGCAAATACCATTACTTGAAGTTTTTGGTGAACTCCCTCCTTCCTGAATGTTTTTGGGTGGAATAGAGAAGAGAAATGAAAGTTTAGTGAAATTCTGAGGCTAATGACTTTGTTCTTTAGCTTAAATTTGATTGTTTCCATGACAATCAAATCAAAGTTAATTGCACTTAAGCCACTTAATACCAAATTTCTTCTGGGCTTCCTGTGCTGATGCATGTGTGGCCTGACAGGAGCTTTCTTAGCAAAACAACTGAAATTGCATCAGGGAGGACTCAGAATAAGGAAAGGAAAAGAGAAGTGAGCAAGAAAAAGAGAACAATGGACAATAAGTGTGAGTCTGACCCAAACTGCTGGGATGCACATGGAGCTGGAGGATGATTTAGGCACAAAGGAAGGAATGAGAGCAAAATATTCTCCCCTGGGTTCAAAGCTCTTGGTAATAGCATAGGAGCTCCTCCAGTTGCTGAGGACAAACATGGAGGAGATGACTGTATAGAGATTTAGGATGTCAGCTTTCCAATTAAATTACAAAACAGTGCTCTGAACATGGAGAAACATGCAGGAAGAAACATTGTGATGCCATATGACTTGATTTGGACAAGAGGTAAATTTTAAAAATAGTGCATGAGCAGAGCTGGCAACAGATCTGGACTCAGAATTTTGACCTGTTACTGAAAAAGCAGCACTTCAGATTTTAGATATGGAGTTGTTTCTCTGAGCTGTGTGGCTGAAGAAAACAAGATGGATGGGAGTCAAGATGTGTGAGAATTTTCTGGAAGTCAGTCCTTTTCCTTGGATGTTTTTGGTAATATAACCTGCACCAGTTCCCTGTGCTTCTTAGTGCCTATCAAGTGAAGTTGGGTGATGTTGTGTTGGCCAATAATTTCTTTTACATAACCTGGATAATGTAATGGGAACTCTGTCAGGAATTTATGAATGAAAACAAAGCTGAGAAATGCTGCCAGAATGGGGGAGGACAGAAAATTACAAATGACAGATTGGGGAAAACCTCTAAAAGAGTAGCTATAACTTAATCACAGCATAGAAGATCAGGGATTAGTGCAGAAATAAACAACATCACAGGGGCAGCACTGGGAGCAAATGGCCAGGTAAGTGAGGAATTTGGGAGATGCTGTGGGCTGAGCAGAAAATGCTGCAGGGAAGGAGGCAACCCCTGGTTAATGTGGACAGGTCCCAGTTTGGGGGTGACCATGGCAATCAGCCCTCACAGCCCCTGTGGGGTTCTGCTCCCCAGGAAAGGTGGGGACCACTAGGGAACAACCCAGACCAACTTTCAGCTCTCTGATCCCTCTTGGAGCTGCAAACATGAGATCATTCCAGGCTATCTCCTGCATATGTCCTACATATGTCTCAAGTCTTCACTGTGAACTCTGCAAATACTGCAAAGAATAATATGAAAGCACAGCCCAGATGAGATGGTATCAGAATGTAGGAAAAAAGTTTACAATGTAGGGAAAAAAAATCCAAGTGACAAAAGCTGGATGAATCTGGAAACTTGCTCCTTCATAACTTTGTGATTAGAATCCTGCTTTCTGTCTTTGGCTGTGCTGTTTGATTGCTCAGAAATGGGGGAAGTCTAAACCCATTTCCTTGATCCTTACAGTCAGAAGCTGAAAGAATAATATAAAAGAATAGTATAAAAGCACAAAGAATAATATAGCCTAAATAAATAAATAAATAAATAAAAGGACAAAGAATGCTACAACAGCACAGCCCAGATGAGATGGTATCAGAATGTAGGAAAAAAGCTTAGAATGTAAGGAAAAAATTCCAAGTGACAAGAGCTGGATGAATCTGGAAACTTGCTCCTTCATAACTTTGTGATTAGAATCCTGCTTTCTGTCTTTTATTTGGCTGTGCTGTTTGATTGCTCAGAAATGGGGGAAGTCTAAACTCATTTCCTTGATCCTTTCAGTCAGAAGCTGAATGTCTTTTTTCCAGTCCTCCCCTGCACTTGCAGGCCAGATAGGTAACTTCTCATGGATGCTTGTGGTGATTAAGGCTGCCTTGCAAAATTGCTGGTGCTGTTCAAAAGCTGTTGGAAATCAGGATTTCTGGTGCCTCTGATGTTGGCTTATATCTGCATTTCTTCTGTGACTTTCACAGGTCCTTGAGAATTAAGCACTTGTGCTGGAATTGAGGTGGTGTGGGAGGGTCACCATTCCCAAACCTTTTTTCTTCCCACCCACATCTCTTGGGTGTTTCTGTGCCTGCTGGTGTCACAGTCATCCTCTGTTGCAAACATTTGGGCAGACACAGATTTGTTCTGGTTCAGGATGTTTTAATGCTTTTAAGGTAAAAAAATTATTTTTTTTAGTGTAAAAATGTGACCATCCACCAACCTTTGCTGCCCTGATGACTGCCAGCTTCTCCTGATCCTGCAGAGGGAGGACACGGACAGGGTGGGTTTAGATCAGATTTTAGGAAAGAATTGTTCCCTGAGAGTGTGGGCAGGCCCTGGCACTGCCCAGAGCAGCTGTGGCTGCCCCTGGAGCCCTGGAATGTCCAAGGCCAGGCTGGATGGGGCTTGGAGCAGTCTGGGACAGTGGAAGGTGTCCCTGCACATGGCAGGGGTGGCACTGGATGAGCTTTAAGTTCCCTTCCAACCCAAACCATTCTGTGGTTCTACAATTTTACGACCCCATCAATACAATGCTTATTATTGAACATTTAATTTTTTTTTTTTTTTCCTGAGCAGTAACTTCAGCATCCTTTTTTGGTGGCTACAGTGAATTCTGGGCTGAGCTCAGATATCAGGGTTCTATATTCCTGGTGAGATGTCAACCAACATTTAAATGTGTATTGAGTCCTGCCTGATAAACCTGGCAATTTACAGCTTCCCCATAAACATCACTTCGCATAGCAAATATTTTTCAATCAGTATCATCTGTCTTGCAGGTTTTGTTTCTTCCAGGATAACAAACCCCTCCTCTGTTTGCAAGAGTTTTTGCTCTTTCCAAGAGTTGCAAACTATTTACTGAGGCTACAGCCTCTGTAAAAAGAACCATACGGCTGAGTTAAGATCCTCCAAGGAGGAATATGGCTGGAAGCAGCTCAGGTCTCTGCACTGAGCTGTTAAGGCTGAGCTTCCAAGTTTCTAATCAAAAGCTGAAACCAGATGGAAGTAAAATGTGAGGAATAATATGAAAAATATGTTTCTGAGGAGATCAAATGGAAGAAAGAAAATGAAAATGTTCTCAACTGACTTGGCTGCAGGGTTCCTTCAGAAGCAGCTTTGGAGGAGTCACCTCGTTTGTCCTACACCTTTATTTTGTCCCTAGGTGCACCCAGGTGGAGCCTGTGGAGCTGGGGCTTTGCCACAGTGCTCCTGCCAACACTGAGTAGCTCAGGTTTTCTGTTACTAAATCAGATTTAGGAAGCTAACAGGTTTTCTGTGTTACTAAATCAGATTTAGGAAGCTAACAGGTTTTCTGTGCTCTCCAAAGGCTCTCCCTGCAGTAACCAGTTGAAAGGACAATAATTGAAGGTTCCAGCTCTGCAGGTGAAACTCTGTTCTTGTTTCTTTATTTGAGGCAGTTAGGATGACTTTCTCTGAAGAGCAAGATTTTGAAGGACCTGAAACCTCCTGATCTGAAGATCCAACAATTCAAGAAGGAGAAGGGAAAATAAATAATTAAATCTCTCTGACAAGCAAGATGTGTCCTTATTCAGAGAACAGGAATACCATTCTTTCCTTCTTTGGGGAATACATGAACAGAAAAATGAACCCAGAGACAATAACATAAGAGTGTTGTCAAAGTATTCCAAAAAATAACTGTGACTTGTGCAGATGCCAAGTCTAACTTTGGCTGATTCTCTTTTTTAGGAATGTTGTAGAGCAATTTTCTGAATTCTATTAATATAACAAGCAAACAGACTTTGGATGCTCTGGATCTACATTGTGGGAAGTAAAGGTGATGTCTTGGAGATTTTATAGAATCCAAGAGCCTGCATGCTTTTGAAATATGAACTTAAATGTTATTTATAAATTAAAAGGTGGTTAAAAGTTTAGGGGAGGGAAAGAGGAGTGCAAAGCCTATGGAATATGCTGGTGATGGTACAGGATGTGTGCAGGCCATGATGAGGGATGATTACAGCAATAAATTCTGTTTATTCCAGCCACGGCAGGGAGGATGGAGAGGAGAGGTCTGTCCATGGCTCTGAGTTGATTCCTTTCTGTAGCACTTTGCCTCTTGCTGCAGCAGCTCTATGTGAATGCACATTGCTGTGTCCTTCTGCAAAATCAGGATGGGAGAACTGCTGAACCTTCCACCACTGAAGGGCATTTGTCTTTCCCAGATGTGCTTTTCCAGACTCCTGGTAACACTGGTGTGTCCTCAGGCTCCTTGCAGAGCTGACAGTTTGGGTGGTGAGCCCCAATACAGGATGCTGAAATGTTTATCTGATTCCTTGCTCATTCCCAGCTCCCTCAGTGTCTTACATTTATAAAGGAAGAGGCTACACAGAGGCACAGATACTTTTACAGTAATACCAAAATCCTGTTTAGGTGCTAAAAGCAGCTGGCTTTGACAAAGTTAAGGTTTTTGGGTTTGCTGCTGTTGGCTCAGGGGTCCTGTATTTCTTATCTCTGTTTTTTTCCTACCCTGATAAAATGAACCAAGAGCCTTGAAGTTTTCCCCCTGTTTTGGGGACCAGACTGTCCCAAAGGCACCACAATTCCCAGGCTGAGAGCAGTGGGCTCAGCTTTCCTCTGTTACTGCTCCAAACCACCCCTCAGCTGGAGCCTGAGCCCCTGTCTGCAGGAGGAGCACCACCACCTTCTGCTGCTTCCATCACACTGATTATTAACTCTGTGTGTATATATATATAAATGGAAGTAAAATGTGAGGAATAATATGAAAAATATGGAAGAAAGAATGAAAATGTTCTCAACTGACTTGACTGCAGGGTTCCTTCAGAAGCAGCTTTGAAGGAGTCACCTCGTTTGTCCTACACCTTTATTTTATATATATATATATATATATATATATAATAAATAAATTTCACTTTGACCTCTGGCTTAGAGAGGAAGGCAACTTAAACACTAAGATTAAAGATAAAATGGAGGACAACTGAAGCACTACCAAGTCATTCCTACTTATTCCATTTATCTTTTTGCTGTTGATTAGAATCTGCTTGACAGAGGATCTTCTGTGCCTTCAGAGCAAAGACGTGAATGAAAGTAAAGGAATTTAACAACAACAGTGAATTAGTTCTTGTAATGTTACCTGTCAGCAGTGGCAGACAAGAAGCTGTCTCCAGATGATTTCAATTTCACACACCTTCTATCTTCTAAACAGCTTTAGGTAATATTCCAGCAATCAAAGAGGGTAGGAAAAGCTGAGTAATGGTGTCACCTGAGTAAGGAAATGTATTCCTAAGCATGCTGTCACAATATGACTGCAGGAATGCAGGTTTAATGAACTTCTAACAATATGTGTGTCAGATTTCCAGGCATAATTCACTATTTTAGTGTTGTGTGGATGTGTGCAGAAAGTATTCACAGCAATCTGCTGGAGCAGTGAGGAACAAAAATTAATAAAACTCATTTGAAGGGGCTAAAAAGGCAAGGCTGTGCAGGTTTCAGACTCTTCATTCAAAGTGAAGGAAAGGCAAAAATGCCTTTGAGAGCAGAAATGTTTTGAATGAGAAGCACAGCCTTGAGTGGAATCTGCAAACTGAACGAGTCCAAACAACTCTCACAGAAGAAGAAAGGGGAAACCAGAAGGAAGGAGACAAAAACCCCAAGCAACTGTTAGGAAATGTTGCTCCAAAGTAGTTGATGAGCAGAAATGAGTAGGGGCTTAAGTTTTTAAGGCCTCAGAGGCTGGTTAAGCTCTGGCTGGTGCAGCACAGTGGAGGTGCTAAGATCATGTTCCTGCTTCCAATTTCATGCTGCATTTGCACTTTCCAACTCTCAGTCCTGATGTGCTTATCTGCCCTGCTGGATCACTGAATTAGGAGTAGTCTTTAGCTAAATATTCCCTAAAGCTCTTGAAGCCTAAAATCTAGTGGGTCAGGAGAGAGTGTTTGAAGAGAGGGTTGAGTGAAACCTTCCTTTTCTGATCTCCCCATGTTTCTCCTTCTTCTTTCTGGTTTCCATTTCATGATGTTTGAGTAATGTGAGCTGAACCAAATGGTTGGTATTGCAGATCTTAGAATTCAAAGTTATTTGGGTTGGGAGGGACCTTAAAGCTCATCCAGTTCCAACCTCAACACCTTCCACTCCAGGTTGCTCCAACCTGGCCTTGGACACTTCCAGGGATCTCTGGAAGTGAGATCTTCTGTTTTGTTCCAATTCTTATTACTCTTTCTTTTAATTACTATTAATAATTTTTTCTTTATACCCTTTTAAAATTTTAAACCTACTTTACCTTTCTCCTAACCCTATCTCACAACAAAAAATAAGTACATTAATAATTAACCAACACCAAACCTGCCACACTCTTTAATATGTTAGCCAAAAAATCTCAAAATTGACAAAATTTCAAATTAACAAACCAAATCCATTACACAGGAGCAGCCACAACTTCTCTGGGCAGCTTGTGCCAGGGCCTCCCACCCTCCCAGGGAAGAACAGGAATGTGGCTGCACATTTGTTGGATGCTCCCATTTTTTTGCTCCCTAAAACCAGACAGGACATTCCAAGACTCCTCCCTGTGGCACATTTCTCCAGGCCTGGCTGTAACCTTGCCTTCTGTCCTAGGCAGACCACAGGCACATCTCTCAGGAGTGTTCTTTGCTGCAGGACTTTGTCTAAACATTTTCCCACTGGATCTAATCCAGTCTGGGATCGCAACTGTCGTGAGAATGCAACAAATCATTCTGGGAAGTATCTAATTTTGCCCCTATTGGTCAAAGCAATGTTTATGCACAGCCAGAGCCACATGACAGAGGAGAGGGTACTCTTGAACCCTGTTAGCAATAACTAAAAAAATACTAAAAAAAATACTAAATTTTTGTATGAGTAAATGGCAAAACTACTGTTTCCTAGTTTGAACAACCCCTGATTTGAACATCACTGGAAAAAAGCCAAGAAAGCAACTGGAGTCAGCCCAGAAACATTTTTTATTCTTGAGGATAAAAATCCTTGAGGCTGCTTTATTTAATCAATAAACAAACAAACAAACAAAACCCCTCAATAAATCAACAAAAAAGCCTTTTCAAAAATGTACCTTTTCTTTGAAAGGGTATTTTAGGGCTTTACAATGATGCTTGAGATGTGATACCTACACAGAAACTACCAGGAAAATGTGAAACACAAAATAAATGCTATAAGTGCATGCAGTTTTGCTCATTTTCAGTCCTGCCTCAAATAAATGAGTAAATAAAACATTGTTCAGTTCCTCTCTAGGAACTCCCTCACATTTCCCAGGTGTCTGCAACGGGCCAGCCTTGCAGGGAGCTCTCTTCAGCAGTTTTCCAGTGGAGGGGACTGCAGAGCTCTCCCACATCCAGGGCAAATGGCCAAGAAATTGATTATTTCCATGGGTTGTTCTGAATCTTCTGGAGGGGTGGGTTTACCTCCAGCTCTAACTGATGCTGAGCTGAAAAACAGAGCATTTAATACATACCTGAGGGGAAGCTCTGAGTGCCAGAGGCTGTGTCAGGGAAGAGGGAAGCAGCCTGGCAGGAGCACTGGTGCTGTTGCAGCCTGTTCTGCAGGAGCTCTGCAGGGTAAAATGTGGTAAAATGTCTTTGTTCCCCCAGCCACCATTTCATCAGAAGCACCAAAACTGGCTGGGGTGCTCCTGCCTCCAGCTGCCATTTCACTTTAGGGTATTGACAGGGAAGATCCTTTGGGAAGGAATAAAACCTGGTTTGAAGGCTCAGATTGATGGAACACCCACCCTGTGCATGGTCATCTCCTGGGGGGAGTCACAGCATCTCCTGGGTGACAGTTTGAGAAACAAATGAAGGTTTATGGTGCAAAGCAGGTAAGTGAAATATATTGCAAAAGAATAGGAAAAATAGAAAGAGAGTTGCTGCTGTTGAGGAGCATTTTAGAAATAATATTAATAAGCAAGATCCTGAGCCCAAAAATAATAGTGTGTGAAAATAAAGGAGAAATAAGAATGGGATGGAAAAAATTGGCTAAACCAAAACAGAAACTGGGCAATGCTGAGAAAGTGACAGTGTGAAATGTTTGTTGAATCACTTTTGATGCTCAAACACAAGATCCTGTTACAACTGGTTAACACAAACGCAGGGCTGGTTGATGGATGGGAAGATAAGTGCTGTATACTTGTCTGAAGAATGATGGGTTGTTATGAACCTTAAAAATAAACTATTACAATCAACACCATTATTCAGCCCAGTGCTGAAGGAGCCAGAGCAGATCCAGTTTGCAAAAATCACATTTATTAATTTGTTTCTCCCTGTCTGCCCTTGCATGGCTTTGATGTTCCGAAGTCGGTGTTTAAGCCTTGCTGATGACAGTGGTATTGGGAGTTATTAATCACCAAATGAATCATCTGTTCACTCACATCAGACAATGTCTAAGCAGTTTGATAAAGCTGAAGGTGATCTGAGTTTAGGGAAGATTAGATAAATAATATTTTTTTTCAATTCGTCCCAAATACTTTGTAGAGAAGATAATCTGTATATTAAATTCTCCAAATAAATGTGTGCCTATTTTTAAGCAAATCAGACAATTAGGACCTGTAATGTCTTTAATACATTGGTGAAATAGAAGCAATTTGTATTTCAAGTGCAGTTTTCAAGAAAATTTTTGGGTTGATTATACTTGAGGTGCTGGGGACTCCATCTTGCCTTTTCAGAAAGAAAAATCTCTTGATGTAACTTAATTAGATGGTTCTAAAGTGACAGAGAGTAGGTTAGATCAGATGTGAGCAAGCTCTTGTTCCCTGTGGGGGTGGTGAGGGGCTGGAATGGAATTCCAGCTGGGGCTGCCCCTGGGTCCCTGGCAGTGCCCAAGGCCAGGATGGACAGGGCTTGGAGCAGCCTGGGACAGTGGAGGTGTCCCTGCCCAGGTGACAGAGAGTAGGTTAGATCAGATGTTAGCAAGCTCTTCTTCCCTGTGGGGGTGGTGAGGAGCTGGAATGGAATTCCAGCTGGGGCTGCCCCTGGGTCCCTGGCAGGGCCCAAGGCCAGGATGGACAGGGCTTGGAGCAGCCTGGGACAGTGGAGGTGTCCCTGCCCAGGGTGGGGTGGGGTGGGCCTTAAGGTCACTTCCAAAACATTCCAGGATTGTTTTGTCAGCAGTGCTGAGATTATACAGGATCTGCAGAGATCCTTCCTCACAGGTTTTTCAGTTGTTGTCACCTTACACTAAAAGCTGAGCAGGCCATCAGCTCCATTGTCCACGCTGAGCTACAGTCTTAACTCATCATAGAGATTCCAATGCAGCTATTGCAAGTGAAAGTAAATTATCTGAGTATGATGGTCCCGTCAGCCCTTGGATACAGCAGAAACAAAGCAGATGAGGCTGATTTGGAGATGTTAGCAAGCTCTTCTTCCCTGTGGGGGTGGTGAGGAGCTGGAATGGAATTCCAGCTGGGGCTGCCCCTGGGTCCCTGGCAGTGCCCAAGGCCAGGATGGACAGGGCTTGGAGCAGCCTGGGACAGTGGAGGTGTCCCTGCCCAGGGTGGGGTGGGGTGGGCCTTAAGGTCACTTCCAAAACATTCCAGGATTGTTTTGTCAGCAGTGCTGAGATTATACAGGATCTGCAACTCCTGGAATGTGTAGCCTTAAATTTCAGTTCCACTCTCCTCCCTGTGCTGTCTGTAGAAATTGCAGTCAGAGTCACTGACTGCACTCAGGGCACAGCAGAAAGCCTTTAACTTCTCCCAGAAGCTTTATTGCCACCACTCTCCTGGCTCTGAGCTCTCTCTTAGTGCAGCAGCATGGATGAAGCATGAACACTCCAACAGAAGTTTGTCAAGAGCAAGTAACCCAAATGTTTGGGTTTTTTTCTCTTTCCTGCGTCAGCAATTAGTCACTAATTGTATCAGTCCCTTCAATGCATAATGAGCCGCATTCTGTGCAGGTCACTGTGCTGATGTGGCCAGGGTGGAGCAAGAAGATGCTGGGAGTTAGGCATGGCTTTTCTGCATCAGCTCCTGGCCTTGTGGCAAGTGGGGTTTCTGCAGTTCCGTGGCAGAGCTGTGTGTGGCAACCCTGCCCCTGCAGCTGGCAAATGATGCTGCAGGAGCTGCCTGCTGGGCTTGGGGATGGTGCTGCTCTGCTGGGCTCGCAGCTCCTGCAGGCACACAGCTGAGGAGTTGTTTGCTTCAGCCTGACAATAACCCTGGCCAAGTTTGTTGTCTTTGGCTTCAGGGATCTGCTTTGGGAGCGCACTTTGAAAGGGAACTTCAAGAACTCTTGACTTCCTAGAACAAGAGGACTGGGCTTCCATCATTCCCCAGTAAACAGTCCCAGTTTAGAACAGCACTTTCCCATTAGATACTGCTTTTCCTGTGCTACTAATCATCTAAATTTATGGATATCATTCCAAAACCTCTTTTTTGCTCTCCTTGTCTATTCTGATTTATAGTCTTGAGAAGTTAATGGAGGACAAGGGACTTTCCACACAATTTTGCATTCTGGTCACCTTCACTTCTTCATTGTAGCTCATTACAGCTGTTCTGATTCAGGATATTTTTAACAAAGCCTCCAGTTTTACTGTTTGCTAAACAATATTTGTGGCTGAAAATTTCTTATAATTGTTGTCAGTGATGTTAAGCCTTTTAAAAAATTTGTGCAAAATCTGTCTGCTTGGCTTTTTTCTACCGTAATAAGAAAATGTTTTCCATGGCTTTCTGAAAAGTATTCTGGACCTTGTGTGAGAAAACAAAATAAAAACTTGGGTTTTACATTTATAGGTTTGATATAGTGCACACTGTCCAGCAAATTGAGCACACTCTCTTGTTATTTCCCTGTTGAGCAGCTCCTGCCTGTGTCCAGCATGTTCCACCCTACTTAAAATGTCAACTCACAGTGTCTAAAGGCTGGGAATGCACATGTTTTTAGAAATTTGGGTTCCAGTCTCTGTAAGCAGCCTAGAACCAAAGCAGTCCTTTGCAGCTGGTGACATGAACACTTTTCCTTTCCCTTTTCTTCCTGTGCATCATCAATCCAAAAAGAAAACAAATAGAGCTTGAATGTCACTGCAACAGATCAAACTGAATTTTGGAATGAGTGCTCAGTTGAGCTCCTAAATCAGACAAGTCCTGTTCTAATTAGAACCTGTAATAAAAGGCTCATTATTTATTGCTTAATAGACCTGTCACCAGGGAATTGGGGTTGTGCACACTCCTTCCTTCCTGCCACAGCTTAACTTGTTCTCAGACTTGGACTCCGTGCAGTAGAACTGGAATGTACCCAAATCCAATGATTCAAGAGGAAAAAGGGAAACGGAACAAAACCCCAGAGGACACATCTGATCAGTAACAACAGCAGATGTGTTTTGCACAGAGGTGCCACGAGCATCTGTGCTCATCCCAGGCTGAAGGCATCACCTGGGCTGAGGTTACAGCAGAGCTTTCCAGCCCTGTGAGTCACTCCTGCACCCATCAGCTTGGATCACAACCCTGGGGGCGAGATCTTGCTAAATGCCTGACGGGGCCCACTCTGTGCTGGATTATGGAAATAGAAGAGATAAAAAAAGAGGCAATCCGTGAGTCAGTGTGCTCAGTACAGGCTTGCCTTTTCCAGGCAGAAGGAGCCTTCACACAGGCACCACTTTGCACAGTGGGTCTGGTGGGGTTTGTGCAGGAACTGCTGGCAATATTCTATTTAAAAGCCATGTGTGCCTAAGCAATGTTTCAAAAGGAAAACCATTCACATTTGAAGCAGAAATCCATTTCACTGACTTAGACATGAGCAGTTTTGGATTGGTTTTATTTTTCTTCTGGTGTAAAGCAAGAAAAATTTTTTCCTCCAGAACAGTTTGTCAGAAACACAACAGAATAACCTCCTACTTCATCCCACCAACTCTAATTGTCAGATTGTAGTGTCACCATCATTCAGACAGCAAAGGTGCACAGCAAAACTTGGCAGCTTCACTGCTCCTCTTCATGTCTCAGAGAGTTTAGGGAAAACCTCCAAAAGCTATGAATTTCTGATTCCCTGGGGAGTATTTGGTGCTTGAAATCTGGAAGGACAAGAAGGAAAACTCAAAGAGCACTGAGGAAGTGCTGAATAGATTATTGAAGTAAAGACAATTATTGCAGAACAGTTATCACTGTGAGGATAAGGAGTAAATATTTTATCTGGTAATTTTTGAGGCCAGTGCCTGGGTTCTGCTGCAAAATTGGGCATCCAGGAAAGAGTTGATCATCTGATCTTCTTTAACACCAACCAAACCAAAGAACATCCATTTTTCTAACAAGATATTGGTCCTGCCAAGATTTGCTTCTGCTGTCTAAAATCAATGGATGATGTCTCCTGGCCAGATTAGAAGCTGGATAATTCTGTCTTCTATTTGCTTAGTTTCAGCCCTGTGCCAGGTGTTCTGCTGGAGTGTTTTCTCTATGTATTAAACTGCTGCTCAGTGGTAATTCCATATCTTGTTTGCTTTGGGCTACATTCAGTGTTCCTTAGGTTTTGCTGATTCCTTTTCACTTCCCAAAGCAAGGTGGTACTGAAGTGTCAATGTACAATCCTTGATGGTTTTTCTGACCAAGAGATTCAGGACTGAATGTCAGGCCCAATGATTTATATCAGGCTGGAGATGCCACATCAGAACATTTGTAGGCTCAGAGACACTGCCTTCTCCAGAGCACAGAATTCCTCAGGAAAACAGACTGAGAAAAATGAAAACACACACAGAGTGATTCCAAACCCTGTAAGTAAATCCCTTGAGTGGTTGTAATTGCTCTGCTGAGGTGTAGCTTACTAAGGAAGAGCTGGCAAGGGTGTGGCTGCTGCTTAATTGCATGTTTGAACAAGGGATTAGAGAGTGGAGCAGCAGTGTCATGTAAGAGGTGAAAGGAAACCGGGAGAAAGCAGGACTGTTATGTAAACCATCTCTTCTCTCTCAGTGTCAACATTTCCTGTCTGTATCGCAGCTGAAGTGAAAATAATCACCCAGGCCCGCTGAAGTGCAGCCTGGTTGCAGGTGTAGGTGTTGGAATTTCTGGCATTCCAGGCTTTCTGGCATTCCAGGCTCTTGGCATCCCCTCGGCAGCAGGAGTGACTGAGTAACCTGCGGGGTTTCAGATGTGTTGTTGCCACCTCCCACACCCCCCTCAAAAAAAGCCCCACCAAACTAATTACAGCAGTGATTAGAGGATGAGTCCCATGCTGGGTGATGGAAACTGATTATGATCCATCTCTCTAGAGATTGATCTGTTTTCCTCCAGGCGAAATTTAACCTTCACTCCTTAGTCAGACCCGCTGAGCTGCAGTGAAATTGTGGGTATCAGGCATGTGGCATTTGGTGAAAGGTGAAACCAGATCGATCTGATTTGCGTTTTAAATATAAGGATCTTGCTTTTCTGTCCTCAGATTCTAAAGCAAATTTCAGATTCTTGAATTAGCAATGATGTAATTCTCCCAATCAATCTGCTTCATAGCAGTCCCTCTAGTTGATCTCCTTTTAGATGAAGTAGCTTTATTTTTTCTTAGCCATAAATGGTTTCAATCCTTATATTTAGAAGTAAGGCTTTAAGAAGAAATGAAGATGCTCCATCTTTAGGGAAGCAGTTGGTTATCGTGCTTTTATATATATATATATATATATATATATATATGTATATAAAATTAAAACTGGTAGACTTCTTAGACAGTGGGAAGAGAATTCAGCACTCAGTGAGTAGCACTTGTTCCAAAAGCTGAAGGCACCAGAAGAACTCCTGGAAAATGCAAAGAGCTCTGAGTGAGCAGTTAGTGTTGAACAAAGTTGGTCTGTAGAGATCCTTCCTCACAGGTTTTTCAGTTGTTGTCACCTTACACTAAAAGCTGAGCAGGCCATCAGCTCCATTGTCCACGCTGAGCTACAGTCTTAACTCATCATAGAGATTCCAATGCAGCTATTGCAAGTGAAAGTAAATTATCTGAGTATGATGGTCCCGTCAGCCCTTGGATACAGCAGAAACAAAGCAGATGAGGCTGATTTGGGTGCTTTGGCAGCTTTTGTTTCAGCAGTATGATTTGAGCTGTGGTGTCACCTGGCCCTTCTGTCCCTCACCCCTTCTCCTGCAGTTGTGGGTCAGGTTTGATCACCTGAGATCTTGTTCAGAGCCCAGCATGTTCTTGCTGAGCAGTTAAATCCTGCAGTTGTTTTCTTCTCTCCCTAAAGTGACATCAACAAACAGATTTCCCCCTCTGCTCTGCTGTGTGGCCTCTTGGTGTGATCTCTAATTAGGGATGGCAGCTCCCAATATTGCTTTAATTATCATGGAATCCCAGAAGGGTTTGGGCTGGAAGGAACCTTTAGCATCATTTTCTTCCAACCCCTGCCATGGGCAGGGACACCTTCCACTGTCCCAGGTTGCTCCAAGCCCTGTCCAGCCTGGCCTTGGACACTTCCCAACTGCTGCACAGCCCCAGCTGCTCTGTGCCAGGGCCTGCCCACCCTCACAGGGAGGAATTTGTCCCCAATATCCCATCTGAATCTACCCTCCTTCAGTTTAAAGCCACCCCCCACTATCACCAAGTGTCCTTGTCTAAAGTCCCTCTCCAGCTTTCCCAAGGAAGAAAGGCAACACTTTCAGGGCTTTTGAAGAAATGCCAGGTCTTGCACATGTTTGAAATTACCAAAGGCATTCAGAAGACACTTTCAATTGCAGTTCTCTTATGTCAATGGTAAAATAATCTCAGTCTCCACAAACCTAGGAGTCCTGCATGAACAGCAGCTCCATTCTTCTCTAGTCCCATTGTGTCAGGTCTGGAAAACAGTTCTAGAGCAATTTGTTACCGTGGCTTTACAGCCACTGAGGAGGACAGGTGGAAACCTGCTCCAATTCCATGCTTTCCTCTGCCTCAGAGCACTGTGTGTCACTGATGTCCCTCCATCCCTCCTGTGATGATGACAGGGTTCTGCTGCAGTGTCAGGGCACCTGAGACCTCTGTGGCTGCGCTCAAAGCACTCTGAGCCTTCCTTGCCTCCCCCTGCTCCTGAACAAGTTGATATCTGGAGGATCAGGGCAGCCAGGAGCCTGCCTCCTCCTCAGCCTTTCAGATAAGTGATTATTCACGAAAATATTGCAAATATGAGAGAGCCATACTTTCTCACTGGGACATTGCTGCCCCACACCATAAAAACTTATTGGAGGGGAGTGAAAACTGGCAGAGCAGAGGTGGTCAGGGGTGGTGTCTGTGCCCTCCACGTCACACAGACTGGCACTGTCCCACCAGGAAGCACCTCTTGCCTGGCCTGGGTTAATTCCACTTGCACTGTTTTACCCCAGCACGTTTTCTCTGGAGATTTGCTGCTCTGCTGTGCTGCTTACGTGCAGGAAGCAAAGGTCAGCTCTGCTTTTTGCATTAAAGCAAGAACCGTGCAGGAGGGGAGCCGAGGGTGGCTGTGCCCTCTAGGATTTGGAAGGGACCATGCTGAAAAACCTTGATGGTATTTGTTTTGAAACAGTTTCTGCAATGGAGAACAGCTGCTCTTCCAAGGGAAACAAGGAGAGGATCTGGAGCTTTTGGAGAGTGCAGTGAAACGCCCAGCACAGGCCTGGGGCTCCGCCGGGTATTTCTGGAGGTCGATGACCCCGACATGCAGAAATCTTGAGCGCAGGGTTATTTTGGGTCCTTGCTAAAACACAGGCTCAGTGATTTTTTTATTATTTATTTTTGGATTTTAGTCTGTCATGCATGAAAAGACTTGCTCTTATGGCAGGTCTCATTACCAGAACGCTGGCTTGAGAAAATTATCAAATTTGGATTATAAGGCACTTGAACTTTTTAAATTTATATAAGTATATTGACATTTGAAATCCCATCATTCTGATATAGTTCTGAAGTAATGAGCTGTAAAATACCATTTTAACACAAAAATATACATTTTGAGATTCTATTCTTGTGCAAACAAGTGTTCCAGAATAATTCAGAATGGGTTATTTTTGCAATGAAAGTAACAGTGGGCAATTTTAAAATATCCACTAAACTTCTTACTTATAAATTGATCTGGCAACAATGAAGAATTAATGTTTCTACCAGGACTTCACTAAGGTGATTAATTATATATGATTAATATCTTTATGGATAATTAGTAACACTGGAAGCAAGTTTTGAAAGTTCTGTTTCAGTCTCTTGGTATTTGGACAAAAAAATTTCAATTGAAAATAAACCTACAATAAACTGGCAGGGAAATTTCCTTGTAGAAGAAAGCAATACGTGTGAAAACTGTGTGAAAAATGTTTTCTTTTTGCTAAAAACTTGTTCAACAGCCCAGAGTTGCAGAGGTGAACGGCACTAAAACAAACACAGAGCTCTGCCAGTAAATAACTTACAAAACACCAAAGGTTTCCAAAAGAGTTTAATAAATAATGAGGTTCTTTCTGTACTGTATAAACTATAAATATACCATGCAGTCCTTTATAACTTAAAATAATTTACAGGCTGAGGTAGGGGGGTCGGAGGGCGCGGGCTCAGGGCCTGGCCGCCTTCCTGCTGAGCACGCAGACGCAGGCGGTGTCGATGCGGATGAACCTCCAGGCCGCCTGCTTGCCCTCCATGGTCAGGGCCTTGACGAAGGTGTGGGTGGTGGTGCAGTACGAGTTCCAGTGCTTGGCGTCGATGCCGCGGCACCCGCCCGACACCGGCTTGGGGTCCCTGCACTTGGTCTCGAAAAAGTACTGCTTAAAGACGTTGTTGTTGATGTTGACCTCGCCCAGCACCGTCACCTCCTTGCCCTTGATGTCGGTGGCCGTGGTTTTGTCCCCGACCCACATGCTGACGCTGTCGCACACCGAGAACTCCCCGCGGTGCAGCACGGGGTGCGTGCTCCTCCTGCTCCTGGCAGTCCTGTTGAGAGCCCCCGCCCCGCTGAGAAATCCCAAATTCCGGCCCTGCCCGGCCACCGGCGGGGGCTCCGTGCTGAACAGCACCCGGGGAGACCGGAAACGCCGCTTCCGAAAGATTTTGGGGTCCACGGTGATGTTTAGAGCTTCTCTCCTGCCGAGGCTCCACGTGGCGTGGCCGTGGGATGTCTGCGGAGCCTCCTGGGCAATGTGGTGTCGGTCGCTCCGGGTACTGAGCAGGGAGTGTTCTGCAGGAAACTCCAGTGGAGCATTGTCCTCTGACTTGGGAGCTGCCTGTGTGCCGATCAAAAAAGCTACAGTCAGAGTGTAGAACAGCATGGGCATTACGTTATGACCTAGAACGAGACAGAAAGGCACTGTTACTGCAGAGTGTAGAACAGCATGGGCATTATGATATGACCTAGAATGAGAGAAAAGGGCAGTGTTACTGCAGTCAGGGTGTAGAACAGCATGGGCATTACATCCTGACCTAGAACAAGAGAGAAGAGCTCTGTTACTGCAGAGTGTAGAACAGCATGGGCATTACATTCTGACCTAGAACAAGACAGAAGAGCTCTGTTACTGCAGTCAGGGTGTAGAACAGCATGGGCATTACATCCTGACCTAGAACAAGAGAGAAGAGCTCTGTTACTGCAGAGTGTAGAACAGCATGGGCATTACATTCTGACCTAGAATGAGAGAGAAGGGCACTGTTACTGTGGGCCAGGCGGGCACAAACCACTGCTGTTCTGGCCATGAATTTATCAGATAGCCGGGATCATAAGGATTTCATCAGGTAATCATGTGAGTGCCAGATGTTGTTCTTCCGGAAGAGCTCATTCAGACAGCATCAGTGTTCTTAATAAAGCGAGAACATTAGAAAATAATAGCTAGATTATTATTAATTCCTCTGGTATTTGTCGTTAGAGCACTGTTTATGAAGCACTTGTTTGGTGTTATTAATGTGGAGACCATATGGTGACAGCATGTTCCCAGGAGTCAGATCTCTAGTGAGTTTTGCAGCAACCTTTTTGGCCAGGCCCGGTCTCTTGGCTGCACAGGAGTGAAAGCAGAAGCAGTCCCTTGGCTAGAACAGCTGTCCATTCCCTAAATTTGTCTGCAGAGGTGTCCTTGGGGCTACAGTGGGGGCCACCACGCCAGTACCTTGTGCCATTATCACACCCTCAGCAGCCACACTCACCTGCCCCGTGGCCAGGCCTCACTGCTGGCTGGCTCAGCAGCCTCCAGCAGCTGCCAGCTCTCCCAGCTGCCCTTTCAGGACACACCACATCTCTGAGTTAGGGCAGATAAACCCAGGCTCCTTCCCCGAAGAGCTCAGGTATCTGTGTCACAAGGGCAGATGGGATTTTTCCACATTCAGGGGCAAATATGGGAGCATTGTGGATACCAAACTACCTCTGCTTAGATACAGCACAGCTACAGACATTGTGGCCAGAATACTGGGAATTTCCCTGGAATACAGGGAAACACCTGTTTTTTTTTCAGAATGCCATGAGCAAGAACTCCCCAAAAGTCCCTGCAGAGCAGATGCAGTGCCAGTGCTGGTCCTCCTTCAATCCAGAGGACAGGCACATCTGTTTGGGCATGGAAAAGTGCAAGCCAAATGTCTAAACCTTTGCTAAGACCCATTTCATGCTGGAAGAGCAGCAGCAGCAATACCTTGTTGGGCAACTACCATGTGCTGACTAATTCAGCCACATGTTGGGAATGAGAGACATTCAAAAATGCTCTGGAATTGCAGTGAAGGGCAGACATTGTATTTCCTCTGTAAAGACTTAATAAGCAGAGACAGGGTATAAACAGAAAAGCCCAAGTAAGGCTCCTCCCCGTCTCTTTGCCTTGTTTTCCTGACATGTCTCAGCTGGCCCCGAGCTCTGCCGTGGCTGGCCAGCAGGCAGGGAGCCCCAAAGCCACTGGACAAACAGGGTTTTGTACCAGAGGAATCAGGCTCTGCAGTTCCACTGTGATTTCCCAGAATTTCTCTGTGTTTTTGCTGGGTGTGGGTCAATTATGGTTGCAGTTCCCCCTCTCTGTGGAGCCTCCTCAGATTAGAATCCCAAGCAGCACTAAAGGACTTGACCAGTGTGCTCTGCCAGAGCATAATCCTGTGGAAAATGCAGAACAGCCCTAAGATGTCCCACAGGATCTGGTGTGTCTTATCTCAGACAGGAGCTGAAATGACATAAACAGCGAGGTTTGTGCAGGGCTGAGCAAACACTCAGGGAACCAGCAGGAGACACCAAGTGAAGGCAGTGACTCAGGAGGAGAAGCAGAGCCTGTGTGGAGGAGAGGAAGAAGAGAAAGGCCAAAAGCTCTGTGAGCACTTGTCTGTGCTGTTGGCCTTGTTGAGCTGGAGGCTTTGGGGACAAAATGATGACGAAGAGAGTCAAATAAGTTTGTCACAGAGCAAATCCTCACTGTTCCAAAGGCACTTTAATTTGTTTAAAGCAAGGCTGAGGGTTGCTGCTTTCCCACGTGCTGCTCGTGCTGGAGCACTCGTCATCCTCTGTATAAGGAAACAGAGCTGGGTGTAGCTCAGAGCTTGGCTGTGCACCCTCCAGAGAGTAACCCCTTGTTCCACAACCAAACTAAAGTCAGATGGTTCATTACATCTCTCAAGAGTCAGCTTTCCCGACAGAAATGTTAATGGAAAAGGTTTGGAGAATAAAATCCAGGCACAATTTAGCCATGCCAATAGCAGCCTCAGTGTATTGTGTTTATGCATAAACCCCTTTTTTATTATTTCCTTCTATAGCAAAGAGATGCTGCAATGTCAGCAAAGAGCTGGTTCTGGTTTTGTGCTATACAAGATTTGCTGCTCTAAAATGCAGCTACATTTACCTCCATTCTCTGGGCTTCTTGTGTTGCCCGTGCTGAGATTTTTGATTTAAGGCCATTAACACAAAAGCAGAAAGACCTTGCCTTTTTTCTTTAATTGCCTTGTATTTCCTCTCCTTGTACTAAATCATTATGTGGAGTGTGGCCCAAACACAGACAGAATGTATTTGGGATACGTGGTAACTTTTCTGAAAATTCAAAATTGAATATTTTTTTATCAGTGAGTTAGTGGAGAATAGAAAGTGACACATTAAAAAAGTGAACTCAACTTGATGACAACACAGGCAAGAGAAGTTAACATTAAAGAATAGGTGTGCCTTGGGCTGTGAGGGTTGTGAACTCTTTTACTGGCACACAGAGGTATTTTACAGGATATTTTGGGGAGTTTGGGGTGTCCAGCAGGGGTTTGGAACAGAATGAGCTTTAAGGTCACTTCCAACCCAAGCCATTTTGGGATTCTATGATTCTCTCTCCAAACTATGTCCCATAATTAGTTATTAGAGCCTCTGATGGTGCTTTCTGGAGATGCTCACAGTGGATGCCTCGTGCAGCCACCTGGACTTGCAGGGGATGTGCAGCTGCCAGTTCCAGTGCTGGGGGTCCACGGGTGTGTGATGGGAACCCTGGGCACAAATGTTATCACAGGCATTGTGATGCCAAAATTGCACCACCTGTGCTAGCCCCACTTCTGTGCTGGGCCAGTGTCATTAACCCTTCCTCTGGAGCAGCTGCAGTGTGAGCCTGGCCACACTCACACTGCCCACCTTGGCTGTGGCAGCGAGTGCTGGCTTACCTCTGAGTGCACTGCACGAAGAACTGCTCCCCCAGCAAGGTCCTTATTTCATCCAGAGCTGAGCCGGGCTGGGCTGCACCTTGCCATGGGGCCCTGCTGCTCCTGCCAGCTGCGTGTGCCGTGGGTCACTGGAGCAGAAGGGTTTGTGTCAGTAATCAGCCAAAAAATCAGTGTTCTCAGTGCCAAAAAATCAGTGTTCTCAGTGCCATCCCCCCCGTGCAGCAGGAGCACGGGGACAAACCCCCTTGGCTTTCTGAGCTGTTCCTTTTCCCTGTCACAGCATCAAACTTGTCCGAAGCAGTTCCAGACTTTGCAGAGCAGCACATTTGTAAGACAGGGCTGCCTTTACTCAGCACCTTTACTAGGATGTGGTTATTGATCCACTGCTTCCCACTCCTCTCAGACACCTTCCAGGCTCAGCAGACCCAGGAGTGGGCAGCAATACTTGATGGCACTGCACAGCAGCCAGGCACAAACCAGGGCTCACAGCCCCAGAATCTACTCTGGGAAGCAAATCTGGTTACAATTAAATTCAGGAGGAGAATCACAGATTGCCATTTATTGGCAGATAATTATCTGATTGTGGCTGATATTTGAGAAGAACTGAAGATACAAAACTCACAGGCCCATAAAAGAAAATACTTAGGTGTTTGTTGTGTTGCTGCTGTAAGGGCAGCAATGACTCCAGTCTTAATCACTACATTGGGGATGATCATATAGACCCCAGCTAAAGGAAAACCATTCTTTTCTTCACCAGTTAAATCCAGGACACTGACACCTTTTCAGCAAAACACATTTTCTGATTGTAAATTCATGCCACTGAAAGGGATAAAAAATATTATTTTATTAATCTTATTATTCAATAGCTTATCTGCTCCATTTCATAAGGGAAGTAGGGGTTGGATAAGGTAAATAGGGGTTGGATAAGGTACTCCTGCACTGCAAAAATCCTGCTGCATCAGGCTGAAGTGCATTTGCTAAGGAGAACAAGCTGCTAACCAAAGCATGAACTGGACTCACTTCCCACCTGCACAGAGTCTGTCAGTGGGAGCACTGGCTGCCAGCAAAGGCAGCCCCTGGGTTTGGCTCTTACAACACCCGGGTACAAGCTGCTTGATGTTTAAACCTCCAGCTGAAACCCTCCCAGCCTGTTTCCATCAGTGCAGGGCGCAGGAGTCACCCTGTTATGTGCACAGTGGTTTGGCCACCCTGCCTTGCTCAGGCTGCCCCTGGGTGTTGCAGTGTTTGGGAGCTGAGCTGGTTGCACTCCCATCAGCGTGTCAGAAAGGTCACACAGAGTTCCAGGATCCAGAGCTCCATGCTACAGATGGAGTATGCTGTGTTTTTGCAGGAATGTGCTAGTGAAGTAATAACCCTTTCAGTGAACTCTGGAGAGTTGAGTACCAGTAATGATAGAGCTATAATGTGCTGGCCACTGCCAAAAATAATCCAACAACTTTTCCAACTGTTCTGCCACCCTAAGAAAACACTGTTTCAGTTCCAACTGGCTCGTTTTTAACCACAAAAGCATTTATTTTCAGCAGGACTTTTTTTAAAAGTTCTTTTACTGTCTTTTTCCCGGATTCCTGGCTGTGGTGGAATCCAGTAAATGATGCAGTGTTATTCAGCATCCACATACTATTCCTCTGTTCTACCACTCCCAGACATTCATAAAATATCCTGCTGAAGTGAGTCTTTCTTCAGGATTTACCTGTATACAGGATGACAGACCTGGCGGGTAAAAAAATCTCACTTCAAGCTTGTTTCTTAGTCTCAGCACATGTAGAGTAGAATTAAAGAGTCCCAGACTGGTTTTGGCACAGGGTGCCCAGAGCAGCTATGGCTGCCCCTGGATCCCTGGGAGTGCCAAGGCCAGGTTGGACAGGGCTTGGAGCAGCCTGGGACAGTGGAAGGTGTCCCTACCATGGCAGGGATGAAACTGGGTGAGATTTAAGGTCCCTTCCAACTAAAACTATTCTGGCATTCCAGCATTCCATAATTCTGGAGAGTGGGGAAATGGATCAGATCAAAAAGCAAATGGTTCTGTGTCTTGAAAAGCTCTTTGCTTGCAGAACCTGTAAGTGCAACAATTGCCAAACAAAATATGTTTAGGGAATTCCTCTTTTGTTAAAGTTACCCACAGAATCCAAGGAAAAATGGACAAACAGGGAATGTTGCCTGGAAAGTTATTAGGAATGAAAATTTAATAAATTTACTACATTAATTGCTTCCAATAAGAACAGCAGTCAGTGCAGCCTTCTCACTGCACTTGACCAGATGCCATTAAAGCAGCTCCTACAGCGAGAAAAGATAAATTAATGCTTATTTGTCTCAGTCAAATACAGCAAGTAAATTATTTTCTACATAAAAATAAACACAGTCAATAAACATAAGCATAGAATGTTGTGATCTAAGGCATGATACAATTTGGAATGTTGTTTTCTGTCATTCTTGAAGTTGTTGGCATGTTTTAGGGATGTGCAAAAAATAAACAGAACTGCTTGGCTGTCAGTGCAGCAAGTGGGATCGTGGAGGTCACCAAAACAAGCAACAAGTAGTGAATTAGTTTTGTCTCATTGCTTCTGGGAGTGAGAGAGAAATGAGGAAGGCAGCTGCTGCTGAAGTTGCTGGTAAAGAGAAGGTGCCTCTGGCACATCTCTCATGGAAACATTTTCACCAGTATATAAGTTACATGAACTAAAATTTAGCAGTAGCAGCTCGGGGAAAAGATTTCTGAGCCCTGGGAGGCCTTGAAGGGAATCCTGAAGCAATTATGACTAAGAGCAGTGTCAGAGGCACAGCTTTGCCTTGATCTTAGCTGATGAGCAAGAAAATGGGAATCTCTAATGGACCCAACATTTCATTCCTCCATTATATCTGCAGTGACTCAGCCTGTAAATAAGAGGTTTGTGAGTGCTGGAAAGCCAGCTGGAAGCTACCTGTGTCTCATACACATCCTTTTTTTTTTTTTTTTTTTTTTTCCAAATGCCTCCAGCACTGAAATGTTCCATTGAGGATTTCTAGGGAGAGCAGTAGACTGAGAAAAATTCTGCCCTGCAGCAGGGAGCATCATCGTGTCACCGTGATCCTCCTCGTCATCAGGATGTGCACCCAGCATCTGCCTCCAGAGCTCTGACTCAGCCTGGGCCCAGGTAAATGCAATAACAGGATGGTTCACAGCCCACTGAGCCCCTGGGAATTTGGGGTGCTTAAGGGGGAATTGCTCCATGAGTCTCAGCCCATGCCTGGAGGTGCTGAAGGGCAGGTGGATGGGCTTGGAGAGACCTGGGAGAGTGGAATATTCCTGCCCGTGGCAGGGGGTGCAGTCAATGATCCTTGAGGTCACTTCCAGCCCAAACCATGCTATGGTTCTGTAGGGTGGGGATGCACCAAATCCAAAGCCTTTGGAAAACACTTCTTAATGTTTAATTGGGGTATAAGTAATGTAAATGGTTTATGTGCAAGGGCCTAATTTTATCCCTTCTTTCATCCTGAACCAGTACATCAATATTTCACCTGCTGGTGTCTCTGTAGAGAAGTCCAAAGAGAGGAAAAGAAGTGTCTTTCCCATCACCTTCATTGACATCCCTCTCCCTCAGAGCATTTGGTGCTGAGTGAGGCCATCTGCTGGGAGAGATCCAGCCTGGAGCCACAGCTGGAGGTTTGTGACAGGAGGTGACAGGTCTGGTGACATGGGACAGGCACAGCCTCACCTTTAGAAGCCTCATTTTAAAACTCCTGAGTGGTAAAACAAAATCAAAACTTCTAAGAATATAATAATTTGTTTTGCTTCTCAAATTTGTTTCACAGTGTTTGGCATCGTGATACTTTGGCCTGTGGAACATGCTCATGGGAATTCAGAGGCATCAACAGTCATGTAAAATGTGATTCCTTTGGGAAAAACCCCATGATCTTAGGTCAGGGTGGCCACAGCAGTAAAGGCTTGTGACAGGATGCAGCCCTTGCTGTGACAGATTGGCTGTTAGTGAGTGTTAAACATGCACCGAGCCACCCTGACGGAGCAGAAAGCTTCATCCTCCTGCAGATAACAAAACCAAACTGACAGTTATTAAATAAAAGATAAAGAAATTGTCTCTGTCAAAATAAAAATCTCTTTTGTTTTGCTTCTCAAATTTGTTTCACAGTGTTTGGCATCGTGATACTTTGGCCTGTGGAACATGCTCATGGGAATTCAGAGGCATCAACAGTCATGTAAAATGTGATTCCTTTGGGAAAAACCCCATGATCTTAGGTCAGGGTGGCCACAGCAGTAAAGGCTTGTGACAGGATGCAGCCCTTGCTGTGACAGATTGGCTGTTAGTGAGTGTTAAACATGCACCGAGCCACCCTGACGGAGCAGAAAGCTTCATCCTCCTGCAGATAACAAAACCAAACTGACAGTTATTAAATAAAAGATAAAGAAATTGTCTCTTTATTTTGTCAAAATAAAAATCTCTTCAAATAAAGTGAAGGGAAACACGTCACTTACAAAACTAGTGACAAATCTGAAAATAAATGACAGAAAACAGCTTTTGGAGGAGCATGTGAATCTGATTCTCCTGAAGTCAATGACCTCAATGGCATAAAGCTGGTAAATTAAATGAGCTAGAAATAAAAATCCTGGCTAGGAGTAAGTTATAGGAGCAGACCAGGGTTGTATATCATCCCTATATTATCATCCAGAAAGCAAATTCTAAAATCAATGATTGACATGTGATGATTGCTTTGGAACTTTCCATGTCGCCTTGGAGCTGGATATATATATTTTATAGGACTCCAGGGTTTCATATATCCTAATTCATAGGCACCAAGGAGTGACTAAAGATCTCAGGCACTAACTGACAGGAAAACTACTGCAGGATAAATGGGACAAATCCATCCATATAAAGTTGGATGCCTCCATCCTACCCAGCTGCAGCCAGGATGGGATTGCTGCTCCCTACAACTCCTGCCCAACACAGCAGGACTCATTCCCTATTGCTGCTTAAAACAGCGACTCTAAAGACCTTCCTGAGGCTGGAGCATGGCTTGCCCTTCTCCTCTCTACACCCTTCCCAAATGAATTTAAATTTGGGAATAGTTGGCTTGCTATATTTGGCCTCGAGGTTTCCAATACAAAATTACCAGGAATGAAAGAACTGGAATTGCAGACTTCACAACACTACCAAAATCAAACTGGAATTCAGCTGGGAACAGAAAGTATGAGGGCAGTCAGACTGTGATGTTACATCCCCTCTTACAGCCAAGAGTAGTTAAGGCAGAAAAATACAATATCTTTAGGGCCAGTAAACCTTTCCAACTAGTGATCTTATTCCAGCTATTCAGAAGATAATATAAAACCTGATTATTTTCCAAACCCTGATTAATAAGAACCAGCTGAATCCCAGCAGCAATGCTAGCGTTTCATTTTTATTCAGGCTCATAATTTTCATTTATATTCTCCTTTTCCACTTTTCTACAACTGCATTAACAAACTTGAACACAGGCAATTTTAGCAATTGCACGTGTTGTAGTGTAAGGCTTCAATGTAGTGCCTCCAAAAATGAGGTAGAAAACAAAAATGAGCTGGGATGTCATGATCACATTCCCAAAGGCAGACTCCATCATCTTCAGTGTTTCTCTGGATCATGAATTTGGAAAGGAACATTATGTAAGGACAAGGAGCAGCCATAAATTATGGCCGTGACTCTTCAGACTTTCCTCTTCTATTAATTATTTACATCCAGAAGGAATTTTATCTTCTACAAATCTTCCAGTGTGTTTATAACTATTTTCAATGACTCAATGATATTTCAATAGGGCAGGAATTTTGAGAAGTTCCAAAGGGAAGCTGAAGGGTGTCTGTGCTTTGCAAATCAGAGTACAGAAGGATGCAGCAAAGGATAGAGTTGGGAGAACTTTAAAATCTCTGTTCTGCTGAACTGAGGGCCTGGCTGCACCTGATAAAAATTCTGTAGCTGGAGCAATTCAAACTGATGTGCTGGATTTTTTTTCTATTAAAAAACCCTTAAGGATATAGACAAAAATCTACAAAATTAAATCTTATGACATGGAGGTGCTATTGTGTTCACTCAGAGTGCTGAGATAGGGAAGAAACAGTCAATACTGGAATGGAATATTGCTTTGCTTGTGTAGGATTTTTCCATCCAGAAATGTCGAGTGGTTTTACAAACACTTAATAAAATGATCCTCCCCACTCACTTATGGTCAGTAGAATTTACTTCTGTAGCATGTGAAGAACCCAAAGAATAACAGAGGATTCCTGCCAAGCAGTAGCAGCGTTCCTCTTCCCCTCTGCCCACCTCCTTTTGTTGTTTGGTTTTTTCTTTTTTTAATTTCTAGGATATTCTTTTTCATTTTACTTTCATGAGACCTACAGAATTCAATTGCCTTCTTAGGGGTTGAATAATGATTGCCCTTTCTTATGATTTACTTTACATTACAATAGGAAAATTATGACAAAAACCTCTAAAATGACACCTTTAGAAATTCAAATTCCTTATTTTTATCGCAGCTGGAAATGAGTTTTGACCCCAGAGCAGTCACACCCATTCTTTGCTCTTATTATGACCCACAAGGCACAGGCATAATACTTTGAACTATAGAAAAATGTTAATACTTTTGCTTAAACAGCATACCCCAAGGTGAATTGTGTGTACAAAACTCCTCAATCATTGGGCTGTTGCTCATTAGCTGTTTGATTTCTGTATTTTTTGACATATCCTGCACATTTAAGAAGTATATTTCCATATTTTCTGGACAACTGAACATAAGCTTTGTGTCCTGCGGTACATGAGGTGACCTCCAAGATTTGGGCAGATATTTATCCATCTGCTCATTTCAAAGCCTGAGTTTTTTCTGCAGATTGTAAAGATGGGGTAAAGCTCAAACCCTTGTACTCCACCTGCCTTTCCCATTTGAAATGGAGTTCAAAACAATTTTTTTAGAACTCCTAAGCACTCAGCTACAAAGGTGTGAAATACAGTGGGTTTTAAACTGAGCAGATGTAGATAAATAGTGATATAGTAATATATTATAATAATAAAAATATAAAAAGTAACAGTCTTAGTGTTAAATGTAAGTTAAGCAAATACTTTAGTTGGGTGCAAAAAAAAACCTTTCAGCTTTGAAGTTTTTTTGCTACTTGCTGGTGGCTTAAAAATTTATTCACCAAAGAGGTGGAAAAAAGGGTTTTCTTTTCCCTGCACAGCAGGAACCTCTTAGATGTGGTGTAGTTTTGAAATGAGAGGGTAAAAACCTCCCAAGAAACAGGGTAGAGATTTCCACAAGAAATCTGGAAACACCACCAAATAAAACAAAGCCAACCACAGAAACACTGAGTTATCAGATTGCAGTGTCATCTTGTAATGTTCTCTGCAAGCACAAGTAGTTCTTGCAGGAGAAATAGGAGTCTCCTGTCAACCAGGGTCGTTTACCAAGAAAAACATGAGGTTTTTACAATTGCTTAGAGCTTTCAGATATTCCTTCTAAATATTCAGATATTCCTTCTAAATATTCAGATATTCCTTCTAAATATTCAGATATTCCTTCTAATGCCGTGGCTCGTCTGAGCACCATGAGAAGAAGGAAACCAGCAAAGGGGGTTTTCACCTTGCAGCTCCTGCACTGCAGACAACGATGCTGCATCATTTTCCATGAAGAGACAGGGCTGGTTTGTAAATTGTGCTGCTGCTGCTGGAATTTTTACCCCTGGGCTTTCATATTTTGTATGTGTGTGCTCAGCACTTACTGAGGATTAAAGCCTGCTTTCTGTGGAAGTGTGTTGACACCATGCAAAATGCTCCATACCTACATTTTCCCCCTGTATGTTTTTCTGAGCTCAGCCTAGAGATCATCTTGATTACTTGGCAGCAGAGTAAACCACTGCAAAGCACAAGTGTTCAGGATGTTTGGGAAACTGATCCTTTTTCTTCACATGCTTTTATTTGCCTCATTGTCCTTATTTGTTCATTGTATTTTAGTGTCTGCATGCCTCAAGTGGTAGAAAAACAAGAGTGGTTTTGCCAGTGTTTGTAATCCATGTGAGTACCAGCTCCTCTCTTTACCAAAACCCTTTTCTGCACCTTTCCTTATGGAGTGGATGGATTAAAAAGCAGCAGGAGACTGAGACAGCCATCCCTAAAAATCTGTTCTCTGGCTCTCTCTCACTCCTGCCCCTGGTCATGCCTATGTGTTGACATCCTCTGTTTTGTTTCCTCTCCAGCTCCAAGTGCTGCTCCACGTGCTTTCTGCCTCCTTTATCTGCAAGGCTCCTGCCTTCCCCTGTCACACATTGAGTCCAGCTGCCTCAGAGCTGCTGTCCCACACAGTCTTCTCTGCAGCACACCTGGGACCTCTTCAGCATCTTGGCTTTCATCTGCTGTGGAAGGTATTTACTCCTTGCTGTGTGATTGTTTTAACTCATTGCTGCATTAACTCACAATGCCAGACAACTCCTGGCAACTCTAAAGAGGGGTGGTAACAAAATGGGATGGGTTCTGTACATCAGCAACAACATACATATTCAGAGAAACTAATCCAAGTAGTGTTTCCTTGCACTGAGCTAGCACAGAGATTGATTTAGGTGTTACTTCATTCCTATGCTCTGAGAATCTCACTCTCCTTCAGCTGCCACCCCAACGCCAAACCTGAGGCCAGAGAAGCACAGCCCAAACTTCAGCACTCTCAGCATCCCGAGTGTGTCAGGCAGCTGCTGCACAACAAATCTGCTCATGCTCCCAGAGAGCAGAGACAGTTTGAACTGGGGCCATATTTCAGCTGGACCTTGTGGGCTGCTGGGCACAGACCCAGCCAGCAGTGGGGAGTAGGAGTTTTCCATCTTTGTATTATGTCAGAGTCTGAGGGGAGGCAGCTGCTGTGGATGTTTTAAGATAGGAGGGTTTTTATTCCCTGCTCAGCCATTTAAGGTGAAATGAAATTTAAGGTGACATTTCAGTGTGGGAAGGGGTTTGTTTGTCTGGATCTTGAACCTCTGGAATATCCTCACCTCACACAAAGCTTGAAGGGTGTAACACACAGAGAAGTGAATGATGCAGAAGTGAGTGATGCTCCCTTGCTGGGAGCCTGCAGCTGTCTCTGGAATAAATGTCTCTGAACATTTATTCAGCTCTCCTGGCCACACAGACCCTCTGTGCAAAAAGACAGCTCAACAGAAGAGTATCTGTAAAGGAAGATCAGATCCTGTCCTGTGCTGTGGGAATCCTTCAAGCAGAGAACAGAGAGCAGAGAAGTTTAAATGAAGTTCAGCAACCTTTGCTTAAGAACAGGAAACAGGGAGTTGGACTGACCTGGCAGTCTCAGCAGCTCTTATAAATCTGTGTTTGGCAGCTCACTTGTGTGAGGAGGATTTGAAGGGTCTTACATTTTCTGGCATCATCTGGTGGTTGAAAGCATTTTTGCTTCAGTACAAATGATAATGGGAAAGATGCCTCTTTTTCCTTTAAACCGTGCCCTTGAGTGTTTCTGCCACATTTTCTAGAACTCTCTTTGGCCCTGCTCTGTGTCTGAACAGCCCTGAATCCCTGAATTGCAGCACAGTGCTACCACTGATAGCACTGGACATCTCTGAACTACTCATGCTTCATCTTTCTGTGGGGCTCACTGACTTCCCTGTTATGTGGACATGGAAATTAGGGAATTCCTATAAAAGTAAGCCAGGATTAGAAGATTACTATTCCTCTGTTTACCAGCATGTTATTTTCCTTACTACCTTTTATAACAAAAGATATGAACCTTTTTTTTTTTTTTTTCCCCCATTTCCACAGTGAGAACAATCAGTGGATTGAATATGGGAACTCTTGGACTGGGAGGACTAAACTGCTGTAATGAGTTTCCTCAACCTACATTCACCAAAAGCCTTGCAGAAGCTGATTAAACAAAACTGTCTCTTGGTGTTGTGTCACAACCTTAGAGAAAACAGGGGGAAGGAGTGAGGGCAGGAGGGGCTTCTGAAAGCTGTGGAGTGGTACCTTCATATAGCAAGGAGAAGCTACAGAACTAAAAACTTTGTAAATAAAATGTCAAGGCTGCACCTGGTAAGTGAAATACAGCTTGAAGTTCACAGGATCATTAAGGCTGGGAAAAACCTGTAAGATCATTAACACAGAACTGCCATGTCCACCACTAAACCATGTCTCCAAGCACCACATCTACATGTTTTTTGAACATTTCCAAGTATTCCACTCCACCAGTGCCCTGGGCAGCCAGTGGCAATGCCTTCAGTGAAGAAATTTTCACTAATATCCAATCTTCCCCTGGTGCAGCCTGAGGCTCTTCCCTCTCCTCCTGTTCCCTGGGGGCACAGCCCGATCCCCCCGGCTGTCCCCTCCTGTCAGGAGCTGTGCAGAGCCACAAATTCCCCCAGAGCCTCCTTTTCTCCAGGCTGAGCCCCTTCCCAGCTCCCTCAGCCCCTCCTGGTGCTCCAGACCCTTCCCCAGCTCCATTCCCTTCCCTGGATGCTCCACTCAGATCAAGCTTCTTTCAGTTTAATAAGGAAAAAGTGCTGTAGAAAGATGCACGTGTGCTCCTGACAGGACAAGATGTTGGGAGCCTTTGGCTGGCAGGGACACCTCCCACTGTCCCAGGCTGCTCCAAGTCCCATCCAGCCTGGCCTTGGACACTGCCAGGGATCCAGGGGCAGCCCCAGCTGCTCTGGGCACCCTGTGCCAGGGCCTGTCCACCCTTCCAGGGAACAATTCCTGCCCAAAATCCCATCCAGCCCTGCCCTCTGGCAGTGGGAAGCCATTCCCCTTGTCCTGGCACTCCAGGCTATCCAAAGTCTCTCTCAGAGCCCCTTTAGGCACTGGAAGGGGCTCTCAGGTTTCCCTGGAACCTTCTCTTTTCCAGGCTGAGCATTCCCAGCTCTCCCAGCCTTTCCTTTTAGGAGATGATGTTGATCCCAGTACAAAATGGAGCCTGTTATTCAAACCAGGGTGGATAAAAAGTCGTGGCCTGCATGGAAGAGAGCTATCTTTGTGCAAGCTTTGATGTTGAAAAATAGTAACTTGAACTCACAGATGTACTGATTACCCTGCTAAAAGAAGATGTGGAATCTCTTCTCAGAATTACAGCATTTTAATTAGAAGAATGTGAGCAAAGCCTTAATCTTGTTAGTGGGGATAGATACGGATGAGGCAGAAACGAAATCCACAGCAACACAGTCCAAACACAAAAAGCTGTCTTGGAGGTTGGTAACAGCACCAGAACTGCTCCCTGCCACTGCTTTTCCTGCAAGACTAAGCTTGACACTGACTAAGTTGGAAGAAATTGCTCTTCTGCCTTGTAGCACTGAGCTACATCAACACAGCTGTGTGAAAAAAATATCTGAAATGTGGGAAAGGTACTTCAGATTTACAAACCAAATCCACAGATACTTGATTATTCTCTTTAAAGTTCTTTTGAGCCCTTCTAAATTCTTGTGACATTCAAGGATCAATAAGAATCTCATCTGTAGCTGATTCTGACAGATGTTAATCTTCGCCTTGGCTTTGCAGTCTGCTTGAAATAGTACTTGTTCCTTCATGTCAGGCCTCTGGCAATGCTTACAGAGCCAGGATTACAGTCTCCAGTCAATCCCATTTGTACTGTCATCAACTTTCTAAACTGTTCCCCATAGCTGGCAACCTTTCCATGCTTGGAGATCTACTTAGTGGGAAGCTGGGAGAGTGATGGGTTTTGCCTGTCTGGAATAATTGTGCCTTTAATTGAGATTTGTTTAATTTTGTCATTAAGTCCATTTACATTGTAGGCATTTCATGACCATGATTACACACTGTGACTGTACCCTGGCTGTGTTTTGTGCCATTTACCTATTAAAGAAAGAGAAAAAAGCTCTGTGCTTACTTATGATTTTTACAAGTAGCCTGTGTTTTTTTCTTCCATTAACTTATTTAATAAATTAATCTAATTTTTGGATTGGAAAAAATTGCTCATCTGCAGATTCTGTGCTGTGTTTCTAAGGAAATTATTAGATTTATTTGGCAAAATACAGGTGAGGATTCAGTACCTGCTTGTCTGGAAGGAATTGTCAAAGCTCATAAACATGGGAATTATGGTTGATTCCAAATTAGGGATAAATCTCAATCAGAAAGCAACAGGAATGGGAACATTTCCCCTGAAAACAGGGACTTTATGGTGAACAGAAATCCCTGGGTGCAGCACTGCTGTGTGTGTCCCTCAGTGCCAGAGGTGTGGCAGGGCTTGGAGCAGCCTGGTCCAGTGAAAAGTGTCCCTGCCCGTGGCAGGGGTGGAATGAGAGGAGCTTGAAGGTCCCTTCCAGCCCACACCAGTCTGGGATCTGTAATTCCATGATTCTCTGACAGGTCAGGTGCTGGATTTTGGTTTTTTTTCATGCAGGACTCCAACAGTCAGGGGTGCAGGTGACTTTGCTTCTCCCAGAATGTGAGTCAGGGGTGAGCAAAGCTGTGTGAGTTACAACACCAGCTCGATAGTGATCACTCCAGCAGCTGGGGAAGCCAAAGTCTTGCTTCTTAATAGGAGAAAAGAAAGCTGATTAATCAGCTGAGTCATCCTGCTCTGCCTCAGTGCTGGTATGAGTGGCATTCCCTATGGATCAGCCTATTCCGAGGGAAAAGCCAAACCATAATCAAGGCTAATTGACTGAGCTCAATCAAATGTTTCAAAATACCACCCATGAGTTTGACATCAAATAAAAAGCAGGGATATTCCCAGTCAGACAGTTAATTGCTTCCTGAAAACCTTTTCTTTGCAGTAATTTGAAGATTTTCACCAGTGCTCCCTTTTATTTCCATTCCCTAGGCTTAGAGCAGGTTCCAGTGCAATGTACAGATTAACAGACTGGAACAAGACACATTTCTTCCTTCTGAATGATGCTGCAGTGCTGCCTTGTCTCTGAGACAGAAAATTTGCAGCCTCCAGGAGTTAAAACAACTTTTTAGAAGGTTCTAGAAACATAAATAATACCAACTTCTTGCAGCTATTAGTATTAGCACCAAAATTTGCAGTATTTTAGAGTAAAGCCAGTAGGCTCTTTACTCATTATGTTTAGAGAATTAATCCCAAAAGGATATTTCTATGGGTTTTATTTCTTACATCCAGCAGAAACTGTTTCAAAGAGGAGCTGAAATGTCAGACTTTTTACAAGAGTTTGTCCAGTGGAAAATAACGGTGGAGTTTAAGCATTTGTCTGGCTCCTGATGTGCCCCAGGTTGTGTGCAGTGATGAAAGATCAGCAGCACATCTGTAAATGAATCATCATTTTCCCTGCACGCCCATGGTTGCACAATTTTATCAACTGCATGCTTTGATGAATATTTGATATTTGTCATGCGTAACTATCCCATCCCATTGTAATATCAGAAATTCCAAGCACAATTAACAGCTGAATTTGATGTCACAGTTAATGAGCCACAGTCCTCCTGTGACCCAGGGCAGCAGCACTCAGGGTGAGCCAGCCTTCTGCAGTCACAGCAGGACTGCAGTCACCACATCTGGCTGCAAACCCTGCAGCTGGATTGGACATTTCCTCACCTGGCCGGGTGTGCAGAGCAGCTGGCAGGACCTCAGGTGGGGCCCAGCATTAGGTAAAGGATCAATGTGGAATCCTGCTTTGGTTGGAAGGGATCCTAAAGCTCATCCAGCTCCAGCCCTGACACCTCCCACCATCCCAGGCTGCTCCAAACCCCATCCAGCCCGGCCCTGGGCACTGCCAGGGATGCAGGAGCAGCCACAGCTGCTCTGGGAAATCCATTCCAGCCCCTCCCCACCCTCACAGGGCAGAATTCCTTCCCAATACTCCACCTAAACCTTTCAACCTTTCTGTCCAGGCCAGTGTTTGGGATTCACCAGGAGTCTGGGAATGCTGAGTCCAGAGTTTGTGAAGTGCTCCTCCAACTTCTGGGACCTCTGGGAAGGTCCTGCTGGGACCCCCCAGCCCTGGGGTGTGGGTTTGGCCTTTGCTGTGGGGCACTGGTCACAACAGGGGCTGCAGGATGATTTAATGGGTGTGGTGGTGTTCAAGCAAAGGTTGGGCCTGATGATCTTGGAGGTCTTTTCCAACCTTAATGATTCTGTAATAAATTCCATGATCTTTTTCCCCACATAATCGTGATTCTGGTTTGGATTTCACTTAAAAATCCATCACTCTTTTGTGCAGCAGGACATGAACACAGGTGCCACAAGCTTCACACCTTCTCTAGCTCCACAAAACACATCCAGAGAACTCCCAAATCTGAATTTCCATGGGGGTTGTGCCAATATTAATTAGCACAAAGAACCTGATATATTTGAGATTAGCTGTCATTGTAACACTTAACCCCATATGTAATCAAGCATTTTCCTTGTCTGGATATTTGCTGTGCACCTTGTATTTATTACAGTGTTATTTGTTAATGCTTTTGTGTGGTGAATCAGTTGTCAGGAAGAATCATTGTGGTTGCAAAAAAGCAGTTTTATTGCAAACTGGAAGGAAAAGAATATGGATGAGGATGGAGTGGGAGGAGACAGAAGATGACATTTGTAGCCAGATGTGATTTGTAGTATGAAAATATTAAATGCTGTTGAAAAGTGGGACTCCACAGATTATTGACATAATTGTGGCAATAGGAATAACTTTTTCTCTTGTATTTGCCTATTTTTGCTACAATTTTCATCAGATGATGAATGCATGACAATTCTACATTGTCTAACACAAAAAAATGGCTTTTTATTCTATTGTTTAAAATAACATATGTCTAGCAGATTTCTAACTGAACCATTTTTAAAAAGAAGCCTATTGTGACTGAATTTTGCATCTTTCAAGTTTTCTCTGGGATTTCTTTGCATTAGTATCAGGTTCAAAGCAATAATCAAGGTCTAAGCCTTACAAGATCATTTTTTGCCTGCTTAAAATGAAAACCAGAGGGGAGTTTTGCTGATTAGGTGTGCGCTTCATTTCTGTGCACAATGCCAGAGTTTAAATACATGTCACTTGGAAATGAGCTTTTGAAAATTCAAAGGCAGAGAGATGAACTTTAAATCTAAACTTTAAACCTCACATCAGTTTTCCTGTGTCAGTGGAGATGTGTTATTTTCAGAGAAAGCATTTCCTTTTGCTTTCAAGTGATGGCACAAGCAAGTGCTGAAGACTGAATTCAAATTACTTGAATTCTTTTTAAAATTTGGACTCCTGAACAAAGGGGAGACATCCTGCAGGTCATTAAATGGTTTTCTAATTTCTTTGCTTTCAAAGAGGAAGGAAGAAATGAGAAGGAAAGGGCCACACACTTTTCTCTCTCAGAACACACAGAGAAAAGAAATGGTCTCTAGAAGAGCCCTGCCCAGCACCAGGAACGTGCACCCAGGGAGAGCTCATGGATCAAACTCCCTCTGATGCTTTGGATTCTGGATGCTTTGCCAAAACCAGAAACTCACACTTTTGGCATAGATAAAGTGTCCTGGAATGTGAGGCTGAGCAGTGACCCTTTGCACTCTCCTCTTTACAGCTTGTGCCTGAGAAAATGATGAGAGGAAGGTTTGGCAGGAGGGACTGGGGCAGGGAGTGTTTGGATCCAGGCAGAATGAAAACGTGGATGTTGAACATTCAGAGCACTGACAACACCAATCATGGAATTCCAGGATGGTTTGGGCTGGAAGGGACCTTAAAGCTCATCCCATTCCAGCCCTGCCACGAGCAGGGACACCTTCCACTGCCCCAGGCTGCTCCCCAGTAATGAGGGAAGGGATGGAAAAGACTTTTGACATGGAAAATAAACCCACACCTCACTTCAGTGGCTTATTCTGTGCTGATTTGTTTTTCCTGACACACTTCATGTACTTTCTCCTCCCAGGTAAGAAGTGCACTTACTGTCATCAGTTACTGATTTCCCTCCGTTTTGCTGAGGGAAATGGAGAAAATTGCTAACACTGAGCAGAAACAAGAATAATCAACTTATTCCTTTTTAGAGAGAACCCTTAGTGTCCTCTCAGTCCAGGAGAATGATCAGGTGAAGGGCTCGTTGTGTCTGGCAGGGGCAAACAGAAGATTCTAAGAGCAAGGTGAGCAAAATCTCAATTATTCACATGAACAGATTGTATGGCTCTGGGAATGCAACCACCTCAAACCCCTTTTGGGGCAGAGAGTATCCCAAAAGGCTCATGGAATAATGGGCAGGAAATGATGCATTGGGAAAATGCAGGCTGTGTCATCCACCACAGGGCAAAGCTCTTTGTGAACGAGCACAGGTCTTTTCTCATACCTGACTCATCCAGCACATAGTCGTCAAAGAAAAAGAATAAAAGCTATGTTTCAAAATAGAAAAACATATATTCTGTGAGCCAGAGCTCTTAAATGTATCATAATCAAAGTATTACGTAGCAATGAGGTGCCTGGCAAATCCCCATCACAAAATTTTCTGAAGAACTATTTTACTTTTTAAAAAGGGCCTGGATCACATATAGTTGTGTCAGGAACAAATTAAAACAGTCCAAGTGAAGCAGTGAACCAGACCAGTAAAAAATCTGTGTCAGCTTTCTTCTTATACAAGAAGGGGAAATACAAATTGATTAAGAACTGGAAAAAATCAAAATAGTAGTTTTTCACCTTGCAAAGCCATACTTGGCAAATAGAAAGTTATCAAACACATAATCTGCTTCCCAGCTGTATTTACACTGGGCTAATTTACTCATTGGAGGTCAGAACTGTCAGGATCAGTGTAATCTGTGTAAATTTACTGGGCAGTTAACAAGTTAATGAAGGCAATTTTCACTGCATCCTCTTTAAGGCAGCAACATTTCTCACAAATAGGGCACTTCAAAAGAAATGACCATCCCTGAGTTACAAACCAGATTCATTTTATCCATTAGTCATTCATTTAATTCATTCCTTTGATTTTATTCTTGGAGGAGCTTCATGTTTGCATAACATAAATGGTCATTATGGTTTCGTGGGCATCGTGGTGTTTGTCAAAGGTTGGACCTGCTGACCTTGGAGGTCTTTCCCAACCTTAATGATTCCATGATTCTATGATTTTGTCAATAATACGTCAACCAAGGCCCAAAAAAACCCCAAAAACCAAATAACTGGTTTTACCTTCTGGTTGTTTTTTGTCTGTCTGTTGTGCTTGAATCCCAGTTAGGATTTTGACTCCTAGCAAGTCAGTGGGAGCAGAATCTGAACTTTTATTGGCACGTTGTTATGGACACCATGGGGACAGGAAATTGGATTTTGGAGCCAGAAAGATAAATGAGGGAAAGACTTTTTGGAACCAGTTCATGGTCTGTGTTGATGTTCAGTTTTAGAAAACCCCTGAACAAAAGAAGTCTTGAACTACCTCAAGTGGTCTGGTCAGTGCAGGTTTGATTTCTGTTCTGAGGGGGGATTGTGACAGGCATTGGTTGGAAAGTCCCGGCCAGGGAGCTCCTCACCTTGTGCATTGTCACCAATTCCCTTGGTGCATTGTCACCAATTCCCTTGGTGCATTGTCACCACCTCCCTTGGTACATTGTCACCACCTCCCTTGGTGCATTGTCACCAATTCCCTTGGTGCATTGTCACCACCTCTGTTTCCTCCAGGAGATGCCACTGGGAGTCATGTCCATGAGAGAGGAGGACAAGGAGGAATGGCTTTACACTGAGAGAGGGCAGGGTTAGATGGATACTGGGGACAAATTCCTCCCTGGGAGGGTGGGCAGGCCCTGGCACAGGGTGCCCAGAGCAGCTGTGGCTGCTTCTGGATCCCTGAAGTGTCCAAGGCCAGGTTGGGCAGGGCTTGGAGCAGCCTGGGACAGTGGAAGGTGTTGCTGCCATGGCAGGGGTGGGATGGGATGAGTTCCCTTCTCACCCAAACCATCCTGGGATTTTATGTGATAAAACAGATCCCAGCCACAGACAGTGTGTGACTGCTACATCCTGATTTGGGTCATCTGATGGTGTCAAGCACTGTGCCATAGAATCTCAAAGCATTGTTGGAAATGCAGGAGCCTGGGGGAATAAGGGAGAAAGGTGATAAACAGCTGCCTCCAAGATAAGGAAAAGTCAGAGGTGTTTCATTCAGTGAGCAGTGGCCTGGGGCAGTTCAAAAGATGGCAGAAAAATCATCAAATGTTATTTCAAACTACCTGCTGCAGTCATTGAATGCAGATATTATGGCAGAGCCTCCTTGGTGTATTTAGGACCTGATTTCTCCTTGCACTGGGCAACTTTCAGCTGTGTGCAGGCTCCAAGTACTGAGCAGCACTTTGCTGATTTTCTCCTGCTGTCCAGCCCCGGTGTGATCTCAGTGTCTCTCCCAGGAGCTGTTCTGACTCTGGGCTGCTGGAGCCAGCTCTGGATGTCCTTGGTGACTCCCCAGCTCTCTGCCAAGGCGCTCAGGCTCTTGGCATCCAGGATTCACTGCTGGCAGTGCCATCCTCTGCTGCATTTCTCAGGGTGACGCAGTTCTCAGAGTGAAAGGTTATTTTCAGTGTAATTAATGAGGCATTGCCCTGCTACTTTTTAATTGAAATATATTTGTGCATAATATTTTTAGTGGAAGCTGTTAGAAAAGAGCTGAGTTCAGTAAAAATTTTCAAATAAGATGCCAGCTTCATATAAAGACCACACTGAGATGAGATAAAATGGTATTTCCCCATTTCAGTGAATTTCACAAGATGCCCCAGGACTCACACTGTCCCTTCTCCACTGTCTCAGACACTGATTTGCCTGAGGAGCTGTAAATGTCATCTCTGATGTCTTTCTGTGCTGGTACATCCATGAACACTGGCCTATGCCTAATCCTTGAGCAAACACCAAAATGAGGGATGCTATTTTACCTTCTGCCATTTTTCACCAATGAACTGGCAACCCACAGTAAATATTACACTGTCACCTTTTTTGGGGTGGGGTGGGTGGAGTGTTTGACAGCAGAAGCACCAAGGAGAAGGAACTAGAGCAGCAGGTCAGGAATTCTGCCTCCTGCAGCCCCTGGGGAGCGGGGGACACGTGGGGAGCATCTCCTTGGGCTGCTCTCGCACCCAGAGGAGGTTCTGGAAGCACAGACTGATGGAGCCACAGGCAGCAGCTTTGCTCCCAGTGTGCCTGCCTGCTCCCTGACCCCTGTGACCTGCAATATCCATGGGGAGGAATCCCAGAGCTCCCTCAGGCCCAGAGACAGGAACACCTTGTTTTGTTTGCCTTGACTTTGCCACCTGGCAGTTTTATTTCCTGCCCCTCGATTTTTGACAACAGCCATTTCCTCTCTACATCTTAAGGACAACTGTGACTATAAATATCTCCCTCACACCCCTGCTCAGCCATCTCTTTTCCAGACTTAGAAATCATAATCTCTGTAGTTTCTCTAAATACAGAAAATGTTCCAGGCTTTCATCATCCTGCACCTTTTCTTGTTTTACTTTATACTTTTGTCCTTGTGACCAGTGACCAGAACTGTCAGCAGTATCCAGGATTTGGGGATGGGAGGGGTTTATATTGAGGGTCTGAGATCTTCTTTCCCCCAAATTCCTTTAGTGTTAGTGGCCCTGGGCAGACAAGTGTGCACATAACTCACAGTGATTGATACTGTGATCTCTTGGCAACAGCAAAAATGAGCTTGCTTTGCTTGACCACATAATTTTTGTGAATAAATTCACATCCACACACACACACAAATATTTAATGAATTCTGTGGGGCTGCACAAAGGGCATTGTGGGGAGAGAAAAAGCCACAACACATCCCACAGGACATCTGTCCCTGACCTTTGGATGGAGAAATGTTCTCAAATGCTTTGGCCTCTGTGACCCTGCCCAGGTCAGAGCCAGCACAGGGAGAATTTCCTTCTGGCCAGGGCAGGAATGCAGTTGTAGGAGCGTTGGTGCGTGGCCTTTTGCTCCCACAGGATCCTGGAATCTTTAAGGCTGGAGAAGACCTCTAAGAAGATTGAATCCACACATTTACGCCTCCAGCTCACCACTGAGCCGCGTCCCGAGTGCCACACCTGGGCATTTCTGAACACTCTGGGTGTTTGGTGACTCCAGCACTGCCCTCAGCAGCCTGTCCCAACATCTGGCAACCCTTTCAGGGCAGAAGTTTTCCATAATATCCAACCTGATCCTCCCCTGGCACAACCTGGGGCCAATTCTTGTGCTGTTCCTGTTCCCTGGAGCAGAGCCCGACCCCCGGCTGTCCCCTCCTGTCAGGAGCTGTGCAGAGCCAGAAATTCCCCCTGAGCCTCCTTTTCTCCGGGCTGAGCCCCTTCCCAGCTCCCTCAGCCCCTCCTGGTGCTCCAGCCCCTTCTCCATCCCCGCTGCCTTGGGACAAGTTTCTTTCTTCCTTTCTTTCCACAAGATAAATTCAGTGAGAAGAGGTGTTGCCCCTTTCTCAGGGAATAGAATGAGATTTAATGAATATTTCGGTGTAACAAATCCTGTGCCCGAGCAGCTGCCGGCAGAGGTCAGCGTTGCTGTAGCTGGGCTGGAAGGGGTTGAGTTTCCCCAGCTTTTATTGGCCCCACATTTGGGATTGACAAACATTTCTAACCCCACCAATCCAGCACTCACTGTTGCTGTTACAGCACTGAATCTTTTGGAATGAAACCATGGGTTTTAGTAACCCTTTATCTTTTTTTTTTTTTTTCCTTATCAGCAGTTTGTTTGCAAAATGTAGATTAAAAAAAAATCAAAGATTTCTGTCAACTTCTTAAAATTACTAGTATTTTTCCACGTGCCTTTAATTTAAGTCAGTAATGCTAATTATTACGTATTCAGTATTCTGTTAGTCCTAAAAGCATTTTTTAAGGAAATAGAAAACCAATTAATAGAATCTGTGCTTAAAGGAACATTTATGTGGCCAAAGCCATGGAGCAGTAGGGGAATTTATGGCCTTTATTCTATTGATAGAAACAATCTAGTTTTTAATGTGTTCTATTTGACCCTTGTTCTAGACATCCCATTAAATAAAGACATTTTACACTTGAAAATGCTAATCTGAATGCATATTTTAGGCCTTTTGCTAAACTAGTTTTTAAATTACCATCCTGTGGTTATTTCATAGGCTGCTCAGTTATCCTATGAAGTAATTGTTTATTTACCATATGGGTTAAATTGATGCTTGTGCTCATTGTAGCTCCCACTGAACTTAAATGAAGCCATCTAAAAATATCATTTCAGACTTTGGTGGGGAAAAGGAGCACTGCTGAGCTACGAGGGTGAGGAAATACAGCCACAGTTACTTTCTTTGCCACCTTGTTGGGAGGGCCAGATCCCTCCAGGGTGAGTGGCTGGGATTGATCAAGCTGTGAAATCACTGGGTCTGCACAGATGTGTCAGGGGGCTCCTCTCCAGACCTCGCTGAGATTTGTTTGAAAATGATTCATATCTGTGATTATTAATACATTCTAAGGCCGAGTCCTTCTTATCATACTTGAGAACTCTCCAATAGATTTGATTCATCGTTCAAATCCCTTCTTTCTATCCCTGCAATCTCTTGGGGAAGTGCAGAAAATGTTGTAACCCTCTGAATTTCAGACAAAACTGCCTGAAATGGCAGTTGGCAGGGGGATTTTAAAAGCCTATTTTCCACAATATCTAAACCAGCTCAGAAGTGCCACAAGCAGGAATGTACAGACAAGTCAGCTCCCTCTCTATCTTACTGCAGATGATTGTCACATTTTAGTTTGGCTTAGCAAAAAAAAGCGCCCCAAAAACTTTATTGTGATACTCTAATGCATGAAAACATCCATAAATTATCTGTCTAACAGCCACAATGCAACTTCCAAGTTGTGACAACTTGGAAAACCAGCCTGACAAGCACACTCACTTTTGGTGTTTTTCTAAAACTTCTTGAGCTTTATAAGGAGAACTTAAATCGAAGAAAGAACTGAAGCACAAACACTTTTTGTTCTCAGCACACAAATTCCTTCTGTCTCCCTGCCTGGGGTCCCTGTTTTTATCTGTGAGCAGTGTCTCAGCTAAAACAGTGTTATCACCAGCTATAAATCAATAAACATTGTCAGCTCCATCCTGTCACTACACACAGGCAGCAGGGAGGTCGTGAGCTTTTCCAAGTGGACATCCCAGAGGATACACTGGTCTCTGGTGAAGCACTGCTCTGTCTGCAGCTAAAAGGATCCTGCCTTGGGTCAGTCATGCTTTGATTTAGCAGAATTCCTATTTATTAGTAAAGAAAGAAAGGAGTTTTTATCTAGACTAGAATTATCACAGGGCAGGGAAAAAAGGAAATAAGAAAGCCTCAATATTCAGAACAAAGCCAGGAAAGAATTTTCATATAGGTGCAACTGCTGTAGAATGCAAATAAAACTAAGTTCCCATATACCTGGATAAAAAGCCTAAGAACACTTGCATTTCCCTGAGATTAAGCTGCTCTCCCTAAAGATGTTTTCCAAGCTCCAAGCTTATCCACAGCTGCCCCACCAACACCTTCCAGATGTGCGTGCGGCCAAGCCTGCCTTTCGCCGATGCGATTTTCGCCTTCCCCACCAAACCACGCCGTGCTTGCGAGCGCTCCGTGCCGCACAGACATCCCATCCCACCTTATCCATCCCATCCCATCGCATCCCATCGCACCTCACCCCGCCGCATCCCTGCCGTGCCCGCCGCGGGGCCGTGCGGGGCCGCCCCGCTCTCTGTCTCACCTGGGAGCCGCAGCGCTGCTCGCCGCGGGCTCGCCGCTGCCCGAGGCTGTCCAGGCTGCTGTGGCACCCCTGTCCTCGGCCCCTGTGGCCAGCCCGCAGAGCCATTCACATCGCCGCTGCCGTCGCAGCCTCATCCAGCGCTCGGGGCTCCGCTCTGATTCACGGCGAGCCGGCTCCCGCTGGGTCGCGGCGCTGTGGACGTGTGGGAGCTGCACGGGCTCGCAGGAATTCGGCGCTTGGCTCGCTGCCGAGCGCAGGCAGGGATGCGCAGATGTGCAGTGAAAGTTTCGGAGCCCGGCTGCTCGTGTGAGAGCGCTCGCACAACGCCCCGAGAAGGCTCCGGCAGCGACTGAATCCCTCTGCGAGGGGCGTCTGTCCTGCCCTTCCTCTCCGCATCCTAATCCTTGCCCTCGATTTAAAGATGAGGGCTCCCGGAGGGAAACTCCCAGCTCCCTGCTGAGTGGGTCCTTGGGAAAATCATCTCCAGAGCCCTTTGCTCGGCTCAGGAGTGGGAAACAAACCTGTAGGAACGCCAGTGGTTAACTGGGGAAGGAGTGGACTGGTACCAAAACCGTGCGGTCCCCATTATCAGCTGGCTGTAGCTGGGGTCAGCCAGGCGCTGGGTGAGAGTAGCAAAGAAATATTTGACCCTGACTTGAGGAAAAGATTATATAAGAATCCTTCCTACTGAAATATTCTGTGTTTAACACGCTTACCTTCAGCAACAAAGAGATATGGGAATGTTTTCCAGCGTGTTTGAGGAGAGGGATTAAGTAGTTTACAGGGGAACAGCAGTGGGATTTAGGCAATGGTAAATACAGGAAAGAAATGTAAAAATTTAGAACTTTGTAAAAATATATATAAAAAAGGCAATTTGGCTAAAAACTCTACTCTCAAAAAAAGTTGGCAACTCGTTGAGGATTATGAAGCAGCCCCTTAGAATTTCATAGTTCTTGTTCTGGCACAGTGGAACCTTTGTGATTACACAGACCCAAGGAAAAAAAAAATTAAAAGCAGATCACTGCATTTTATCTAAGTGGAAGTAATCAAACACTTTTTGATTCCATCCAGGAGAGGGCAGCCAGCTGGAGAGACTGGTCCTTAAATCCTTTGGGAAAGATGTGTGGAAGGCAGTATGTAAAGGAGAAGAGCAAGGAGGCAGAGAAGCCTTGAGATAATCAAGTTCTCTGCCACGGGGATGTGCTGCTTTCTGGACCTGGAGCACCCCATCCTCGTGTTTCATTAGCACCAGCAGAAAAACCTTAAATTCCTTCCCCACAGAGCCAAAGTGGCTTCAGTGCTAGACTGATTCTTGGAGGTGATGTGTGTTTAAAATTGCCTGGAATATCCTTTAGGAAATTGCAGCACAAAATGCTGGATGTGACTGCTGAAATTGCCTTTCCCATTTGCCAGGATTATGCAGATTGCTTTGTTTTTCTCCAAGAAAAATGCTTTTGCACATGGTGGCAGCCACAGGCCAAAGTGTGTCTTCATTTACACAGGGGGAGTTTTTTCGGATGCAAACCTTGACCTGGGGATTTGGCCAGAGCCTCAGGGTCCACGGCAGAACTGCCAGGCTGTGCCAGTGCTGAGCATTTCTCTGGCCTCATTAGGACATCCTCAGATTAGGACTTTGTGCTGGAAAATTGGAAAGAGCCGTAGAGCCCATTGTGACTGCAGCAAACAGCATCAGATGAGAGCTATAAAATGATAGGATTTTTCTTTTCTTTACATAAAAGTTAGTGCACACTTGTGTTGAGCATCTCTAAGAGTATTTCTTGGCAAGAACCGCCTGTTTTTTCTTAAAACTGTCTTCTAATAAAACTGCCTGTTTTTTTCTTAAAAGCTCCTTTGGACGCAGTAATCAACAAAGCATTGTGTTTGTACTTAATCTGTATCACCAGCACTAATTTCTGTCTTGAAGGAATCCTCCTCTTGTCCCACATTCTGGCTCCTCCTGAGCTCACCCCAGCAGGCTGATGTTAGCAGGCTGGGATCCCTGGGAAGGAGCAGGAGCTTGTCTGCTCTTCCTGACGTTCCCATGTCACCCAAACAAACACCAGTTCAGCTTTTGGAGAAGGTGTGGCAGCAGTGCACGGAGGAATGTCGGATCCCAGGGCATTGTTGTGCTCGGAGGTGAGCCCTCCTCCCTCAGCAGTGGTTGGAGGCACAGATTTAAGGAGGAAAGCCTTGCTCAACCCCTCCATGAGCTGAGGGCTCTCCTGCTCTGGCAGGTCACTGGTGCCAGCTGAGGGATTGGAGTGTTGGGCTGGGTAGGAAAGGATGTGCTCTGGAGTCAGAGAGGCAGCTGGGTAAAGGATCTTGTGAGCACAGGATGAATGAATCTTGATTCTCTGCTGCTTTGCATCCAGTTATTTCTCTGCTTCTACCACATTTTAAAGTCTCACATGATCTCTTGGATCAGCTGCTCCTGTGAGAAGCTGTGGCTGCCCCTGGATCCCTGGCAGTGCCCAAGGCCAGGATGGACACTGGGGCTGGAGCAGCCTGGGACAGTGGAAGGTGTCCCTGCCATGGCAGGGGTGGAACAAGACGAGCTTTAAAGTCTCTTCCAACCCAAAATGTTACATGATTCAATGGATTCCTCCTGGAATCTGGCCTTTGTGCTGGTGAAAGGCTTAGACAAGGCATTTGGGAAGAAGTGTCTGTGTTCTTTTGGTTTAGAGGAAACAGCCTTCGAGGGAAAATGTTGCTTTTGATGAATCCTCATTTATTTCTGAAATCTTTGTGGGTTTGGAAGCAACATGGGCAAGTGCAGCTGCTGTTCATAAAATCTTGGCACTTTAGAGAGGTGTCAGGTCACTGAGAAAGGGACCCACGGAGCATCAAACAGTTTTCAGAGGTCCTGTAAAAGTATAAAGGGTGGGATGAGCTTAACAAGTTTTATTTTCTTCAGAGACACTTATTTAAACGTGTGTGTGCATTACATTCAATACTTCCTTGTAATGCTAAGCCTTTACATGAGAAAAGCTGTATCACAAGCAACCCTCTTCCCCTGCCCGTCCTGGGGGTGCTTTGATGTGAGTGTGAGGAAGAGTTATAAACAGCTGAAATTAAACACTCAGAGTAGAAGACAGTGTCTGTTTTACCTGACAGAATATTTAGATTTTACACTTCTACATTTGCAGGAAGCAGAACATTGTTAACTTGTGTAAACTTGTCTGAGAGCTGTTCCCAGGGCTAAAGCGAGTGGAAAGCAGAGGAGATGTTCAACTTCTACAGCTCAGCTGCAGGAAGCTCACCCACGTTTGGCTGAGTAGAAGTTAATCAAGGGATTGGAAGGAACGATCACAATGCAAATTCTCTGCTTGTGTTCATTACAGAACATGGAAAAGTTGATGGAGGAACTGAGGGTCTGTTCTGATAGAGGAATTGAGGTTGTGTTCTGATAGAGGAGCTGAGGGTCTGTTTTGCCTTTGGGGGCTTGTGCAGCACCACTGTGGGGTTGTGTGTGTGTGTGTGTGGGGGGCAGACATTTCCAGAAAAAAGCAGAAGCTCACTTATGGGTCATGAATAAATGGGTCAGACAAACAAGTTCATTACTAATTTACTGTAGGGCTCAGTCTGCTGTAAATATTTTCTTAACTGTCTCTGCCTCATGGCTTCCCAGCTGAGTCGATACCACATGGGGAATGCAGCTTGGGCACGTTGGAAAATCGATGGGAACGCTGAATTCCAATAGCCTGCAATCCAAACCGAGCAGGGACAGCCACTCATCTGTGCTGCACTGCTGAAGTGATTTGCACTCATCCTTTCTTTCTCTTTCACTTGGCTCTGCACTGCACAGGAGAAAGAAACCCTTTGACTCTAAATGAAAACATCTCAAAAGCCTGAGCTCAATAAAATGTCTGGTGATGGTTCAAGTGCTGTTACAGACAGAACATAATTGTAGTGGCAGTGACATACAGACAGAGCTCTGAGAAAAACTTCACATTCTGCTTCAGACCCTGCACACATTTGGCCTGACAGTTGTTTGAAGAGATAACAACCAATTTTTTTTTCTGGAATGCACAGGCTTGCAGGCAATACATGCTTTATTTAATATATGCTTTTATTGCTGGCTCTAAACTGAAAGAGAGTGGGTTTAGATTAGATGTTAGGGTGAAATTCTCTCTGAGGGTGGGCAGGCCCTGGCACAGAGTGCCCAGAGCAGCTGTGGCTGCCCCTGGATCCCTGGAAGTGCCCAAGGCCAGGTTGGACAGGGCTGGGAGCACCTGGGACAGTGGGAGGTGTCCCTGCCATGGCAGAGTCGGAATGGGATGGGACTTGATGCTCTTTCCAACCCAAGCCATTCTATGATTCTGTGGTTAATTATCAGCTGTTCATTGGCAGAGAGGATCAAATGAGAGCATATATGCTATTAAAAATAGTAGAGGAATTATGGATTTTGAGAATCAGCACTCAGCTGTTTATTCCATGCTCTTCTGTGGAATGAATATTTTTAAGAAATTCTGCTGAATAAGTGCAAAGTTTTTCCCCAGGACTGAGCTTTTTGTGCTTGGCTGAGCCAGGCTTGGGTGGAAGTCTGAGTTCTCCTTGGAAAACATTGTTTGTCAGAGTTTGCTGATGCTGGATTTTGTTTGAGGTCTCTCTCCTTGGACAGAAGCTGCTCTGATGGATTTTTAGAAGGAGAACACCTGCTCTGGTGTACCTTTCACATTCATCTCCTTGACAGAGGCTTTTAAAGAGCCAGCAAAAAACATCCCTCCCCAGTGCTGGGGTTGGGTATTTTTGCCTGGTTCTGTGCTGCCAACACTGTGCCAGCATCAATCTTTGAAACACCCACAGTCTGACAGGGGGATTCTGTTTTGGGGGGTGCCAGCACTGCCAGAGAAGCTCAGCAGCTCAAGGACTCACTCCCCCAATGGCAGCAAGAAGTGGGGGTGGTCTGCACACTCACAGAATTCACAGAATTCACAGAATGACCAGGTTGGAATCACCTTCAAGGTCATGGAGTCCAACCCAGCCCCAACACCCCAACTACACCCTGGCCCCCAGTGCCACATCCAGGCTTTGTTAAACACACCCAGGGATGGTGACTGCACCACCTCCCCAGCAGCCATTCCAGAACTTTATCACCTTTCTGTGAAAAACTTTTTCCTGATATCCAACCTAAATTTCCCTTGGTACATCTTAAGACTGTGTCCTCTTTTCCTGTCAGTTGCTGCTCCTCCTGCTGCTGGACAGTGACACCATAATTCCAGATCCCCTGAGAATCCGTGGCTTCGGCATCGCTCCTCTCCTTGCTGCAGAGGATTTGGAAGAAGAGAGGAGCATCCCTGGCCTGGAGTGACTCCCCCCTGTTGTGGTGCACTAGTTCATTTAGTTGTTCTTTTGCACTGGGTGATAGGGAATTTGCACAGAGTAGTTTTTATATTGCACTGTATCGCTTATGTTATACCATGTGGTTTGTTACCCCTTTCCCCATCTCACGGTCTTTCCCTCACCCACCCCAGTACCCCCTGGTGGTCTCTCCCCTGGGTTACCCCTCCCCTCACACTCCTCACTGGTGTCCCACTGGCTGTGGACCTCTCCCTCTGTCCCCATCCCGGGGCTATAAAAGCTCCCTGCTGCCAGGGAACGCCCTCTTTCTCCCATGGGTTTGTCCACCTGCTGAGTCTCTTGGAATAAAGAAGGTTTCCCACGTGGAGAAGAGCACTCCTCAATCTTTTACCTTTGTCTATAAATTATCACGTGGGCAAGAGTCTGTAGCTAGCCAGAGCAGACCCCAACAGCCCGGCAGAAAACTCAATATTTCACATCATTGATGGATGAAATGGCCTCGTGCTTCCCCTCCCTGCTCCCCACTGCTCTCCCAGCCCCTGGCAGGAGCTGTGCCTGCCCAGCTTGGCCGGGCTCAGGGGGGCACAGCCCAGCTGCCCCGGTGGGAATGGTTCTCCTGCAGGACCTGCTGTGCTCGTGACCTCTGCCGGTTGGCAGCTGCTTAAGGGATTTTCTATCTGCAGGGGATGAGCATTAAAATCTGATCCTTTTTGCCCTGTTAGTGGCAGATGACATATGATCATAGCACAGTTCCTCCTCCTTTCAGGCTGGATCCTCGTGTGCAGCAGCACTGGGGCCACAGCTGTGGGATCAGGTTGTGCTTGTTCTCCAGGGATGCTTCCATGGCCCTGGACAGCAAGTTCATGTCCACAATACCACAGGAGCTGTGGCCACTGGGCCAAAGATTCTCCCACAGAAGTATCTGATTTTTTCAGAGTGCCCCAAAACATTCCAAAGTGCCCCCTGACCTCCTGCTGTAGAACAGACCCCACGAGAGAACTTGCTGCTCTCAGGGAATGTTGTTTTCTTGTTTAAATCTTGTGGAGGGGGTGGGACAAACACTTTGGCATTTGAGTTGCTGGTGTATAATTTTTTAAGGGTGAAATTAGGCTTTTCATGAAACACCTTTCCTGCTCTTTGGTCTGAACATGATCTTTTTCTGTGAACACTCTGCTTAAAGCTTCCTTCTCAAGCACTGGTTTTGCTGGAAGTTTTTAAGAAAACTTTTGTGGAAAGGAGACAGAAATACTAACTTGCAAAATGTCACCCAGCCATGGAATTGAGGTACAAAAAGGTAATTTGGCAGAGTTAGCAATTACTGTGAGATAACAGGAATTACCTGGCTGCCTTAAAGTTCATCCAGGATTTGTCCAGGCTCTGCTACCAGGACAGGCTTTACCATAAATCAGCCAATTCCTTCAAACATTTCTGCCCTGTAAAAGTTTTCCAGCTACCTGTGCTTTACCATAAATCAGTGAACATGAGAGAGGCCACACTTTGAGGAGAGCCCCAGATTGCCCCCCAGTCATTCAAGATTTAATTTCCTTAGGTTGAATTCCAACTTTGTAAAAGAATCCCATCTGCAGGATTCTCCCTGGCCAGCCCTTCTCTGTGTTTCCAAGAAGGAGCACACTTAGGAATTGCTGTAAAACATGGCTCTCTGTTCCTAGCACTGTTGCAGGGCAGTAATTAAAACCAGGACTGTTATTCACTCTTTACATACCAAAGCCTGGAAGCTGAGCTCTGTGGGTCTGTGTTCTGTGGGAAATGGACTGGCTTGGTTTGGCTTGGAGTTTTAGTTGGATCATGATGATGATGATTATTACTATTATTATTTTATTTTATTTTGTTATTATTTTATTTTTATTTGTTATTGCTATTATTGGTTACCATTATTATTTGTTACCATTATTATTTGTTATTTTATTTGTTATTTTGTTTATTTCTTACCATTATTATTTGGTTTTTGTGCCATTATTATTTGTATTATTTATTACTGTTACTACTACTCGTATTTCCTTAGGGACAGAAAAAATTTTTAGTGACTGCAGCAGATTTAAAAGAATAAAAAATGCACTTTGTGCCCAGAAGTGACAGCTGGAGGTAAGATTTACTCACAGTCGTTGCAGGAGGGATGTTGAAGGCACACCCCTATCCTAATTCCATTTATATCTGGATGAACCTGTTGTCCATGAACTTGTCTGCCTGAGGCACTGTTTGCTTCCCAACCTTTTCTGGCAGCAATACCCACAAGCTGTGCAGCCTCTGTGTCAATACTTGTGCTGCTGTCAGTGAGTGCCCCCCGTTCCAGCCGTGCCAGGGCTCCTGAGCAGCTCCTGCACCCCACCCCACCCCACCCACCACCTGCAGACCTGCAGACCTTCCCCTGTCCTGCCCACCTCCCAGCCAGCCCAGCCAGCCCCAGCCTCTCAAGGCAGCTGTTTCCTCTCTTTAATCTCTTCACTTGCCCTTTTGAGAGCCTTTCCCCACTCCCCTGTGCCCTTCCAGAGCCTGGAGCTGCTCACGGACCCGGAGGTGGGTGCAGAGAGGTGCCCCAAGGTTTGTGCAGGTGATTTCTGAGCCTCACATTTCTCCTGATTCATTTGCAAGCAGTGATGACATCCAATAAAACCATTTTTATGTGCACAGCATCAAGCCATCTGTTGCACTAAATGTTCATTAAAAACCCCAAGGAACCCCTTCTCCTTGTGAAGAAATCCTTTTCCATGCTGCAGGAGTAAAATCCTTTTCCATGCTGTATTCCAGCTCACTGGGACCTGTTTGCCAGTCCCTACAATCTGATCACCCCAGCTGCTGTGCTGTCCTTTGTTCTGTTCACAGGCCAATTGGAAGTTCAAAATTCTTTTTCATTTCAAAATTAATTTCAAATTTAATTTCAAAATTATTTTCAAAGTTATTTTAATTAAGAAGGAAAATGTGCTTGAAGAGGCTTCCCCTGTGTGGAGACACCCAGGTGTGTTTAACCTGAGGGAAACAGCCCAGAGCTGCACACCAGGCTCCCACCAATTCAGTGGGAAATCCCTCTTCTCTGCACTGGGTTTTATTTGTGGAATAGAGCAGTGCTGCTGCTTTGTGAGGCTGATCCCTTGTTTTTCTGGCGGTTTGAATTCTGCAGAAAAAGCTTTCCTGCTCTCACAGGGGGAGGTCAGACCCAGCTGCAGTTTTTCTTTAGGCGTGTGGGTCCTGTCCAGCCTGCACACAAGTCCAGCCTACCAAACACCTCACCTGGCTCAGAGAAGCTGGGTCTGTCTCTTTTGGAGGGAACCCATTTTTTTAGGGTGGTCATCACTGGTGAAGCCACCTTTCTGTCACTAAGGATCAGAATATCAGAGTTGAGAAAGTTGTCCTGGCATTTGTAAATGTTCTCTCCCTCAGTGTGGGTCTGACCCAGGCTCCTGCACTCAGCTCTCCTCCTTCCAGCACTACCTGGGCAGGTACAGGAGGGAGTCCTGCTGTGAAATTAGGAACAGAAACTTAACATCAGTCTTGGAGGGAGATGCATTTGACAATTTACCCATCCCTGGAAGTGTCCAAGGCCAGGCTGGACAGGGCTTGGAGCAGCCTGGTCTAGTGCAAGGTGTGGGACGAGATGGGCTTTAAGGTCCTTTCCAACCCAAACCATTCCATGGTTTTATGATTCTCTTGGGGGTGGGACATTTTAAAGTAGCTGAAAAAAAGTGCCCAGTTGGAGGGACCCTGCCCTGACACCAGGGACTCAAAGGATGGACTTGCCCTTCATCACTCTCTGTCCAGCATCTGCTTATCTTTATTGATAAACCTTCGTGAGGCTTTGGGGAAGGTTGAAAAGAAGTGCAAATAATCACTTTTTAAAGCAAAGCTGAAGAGGTATTTCACATCCTACTAATCTTCCAGGACCTGGCTCTGTATTGTATAACAATGGAGATAATGAAAGTGTAAAACACTGCGGCTCCCTGCCAATGTTACAACTTGTTTTTACTACTAAAAAAGGCAGTAAACTGGGAGGGCACATCCACCAGTGAATTGCTTTGCACTTGCCCTGTTTCTTACACTTGTTTTCTACACTTTTTCAGGCTCTGCTGGAGGCAGAACTCCAGGCCAGAACTACCTTTGGGCTGAGCCAGTGTGGGAGGGCTCAGTGTGTTCAGCTGTTTTGAAGGAAAGGGCAAAATTCTGCCTGTGAGAATTATTCTGAGTTGAAAACTGAATGAAAACGAAACTTTTCTGTTTTTCTGGCAGGAGAACTAGGCATGGAGTGAGCCCCTGGTAGGGCTGTCACACTCATTCACCAGGTTCTTATTTCAGTATCACAGAATTTGTCTCATCTTCACTGTGATTTCCACCTCTGGAGTGCTGCTAAATAGTCTGCAAAATAGATCCCTCAATTATCAGCACTGAAGTGAAGCTCTCAAGCAACTTTTATGTATCCTGGGCTTCCTTGGCCTTCCCAGGTCCTTCCTGGAACCACAAGGACTGGGGGAGACTGGGGAACACAAAGCTTTAAGAGAAAACACAAAGCTTTAAGGAGAAATAGTGGAGCAGCTGGAGAAGTGGGATGCTACAGAGATGGGGTGGAGTGGTGAGAGGCCAGGTGAGGTGGGGAGGAGGCACAAGGAACCAGCCAGAAATTATAGTGTTTTCAATTGATTTCTGGTGTTTTCAGTGGAATTACAGTGTTTTCAATGGAATTATAATGTTTTCAATTATAATTGGGCTTGCAGGAAAAGGGAGAACTTTGGGATAAGGAAAATAGCTTGTTATGGTTTTTGCCAAACCATTGTAGTGGATCAAGCCTTGCAAACAAGAACAGCTTTGCATTTCAGGGACACTTGGACACACCTTCCCAGGGGTGTCCTGAGGAGCCTCTGTGGCATTGTCCCCAGACCTGCTGTGACATGAAGGTCCACCTGTGACAATCAGCCACCCACCAGTGCAGGTTTAAGACACGCAGCTGCAGCAGGAGTTGGAAGTGCTCTTTGCATGCTCAGAGGGAATCCAAACCAATTTGGGTTTGAGGAGAGCAGGGTTTACTCCAGGACACAAGGCAGCGTTTGCAGATCATTGGACAGCTCACTCTCGTACAGATCATGCCTTTTTATGGGGACATTCCAGCTCCAAAGAGAGCAAATTCTTCTCAAACACATTGTCTTAGTTAAACTTTTAATATGTTTTGATATTGCCAGCAGCAGCTTTATATAATGCAGTTGTGTAGCAAACAAAACTCACTCTGTGCTCTTGAGGAATGGAAGCCCATGGATGGAGGGGATGGGTTGGCACTGTGGGATTTGCAGTGGTTCATGCCTGGAATCAATGGGTTAATAAACTTCAGCACTGCCTCAGGACTGGGAAGAACAGAATGTTCTGGAAGCAGGGGGAGAGGGCCAGGTTTGGCCAGCTCACCTTGAGCCCAGGTTATAGATGGCAGGAAAAGCCCCACTTAGACCAAACCAGTTACAGACTGGGCCTCTGATCCCAAACCAGTTACAGACTGGGCCTCTGATCCCAAACAGTTACAGACTGGAGTTCTGATCCCAAACCAGTTACAGACCGGGCTTCTGACCCCGAACCAGTTACAGACTGGGCCTCTGACCCCAAACCAGTTACAGACTGGAGTTCTGATCCCAAACCAGTTACAGATTGGGCTTCTGATCCCAAACCAGTTACAGACTGGGCTTCTGACCCCTAACCAATTACAGACTGGGCTTATGACCCCTAACCAGTTACAGACTGATATTCTGATTCAAACCAGTTACAGATTGGGCTTCTGATCCCAAACCAGTTACAGACTGATATTCTGATCCCCAAATCAGTTACTAATTGGTGCTCTGACCCCAACCCAGTTACAGACTGGGCTTCTGATCCCCAAACCAGTTACTAATTGGGGTTCTGATCCCCAAACCAGTCACTGCTTCTAACCTGGAGATCAATACTCCTCCCTCTTTCCTTGTGCAATGCACAGGCCATTCCCAAACACGAAGAAGATAAGACTGGAGCAGTCATTGCCATAAAAAGGAGTTTGGATGGTGCCACTGCTCAGAGTTTCTGGAGGCTCTCCCTCATCTCCAGAACTCTGGGATGATTTTCTGGGAAAATCTGGGTGATTTTCCTTCTGGCAGTGCCGTGGGTGATGCCATGGGGACGCGCAGCTCCTCGTGGGGAGCATCACGCCTGGCTCCTGCCTGGCTGCCCACCATCTGTGAAGGCTTGGCTCTGCAGGAGCTCCTGCCATGCTGCTGTGCCTTGGCACCCTTCTCCTTGCTGTGCTGGCATTGCTTGGAAGCACACAACCACGTTGTGTCCTGAAGCTGTTCCTCGTTATGCACCAAGGGACAGTTGGTATTTTGGGTTGTCCTCTTTGTACTGTTCTTTTCAGGAAAGCAAAGACAATTTTATGTTGCATTTGTCACTCCACAAGCCTTTCCAAAATCTGGGTCGTTTCAAATTCAAGCTGTCACGTGGGTAAGGTAATTCTGCTTGGGAATTAACCTGGGAATTTTAAGTGTTACTACATTAAGGGCAGAACTCACACTTGGAAATCTCAGGTAATACATATGCTTTATGTTTTCCTGTAAAGATCAACTGCTCAGGAGTTCTGGAAGTCCAGGGGAACTTACAGGATATTCAAAGAATGCCTCCCTTATTCTTGAGTCTAATACTGATTTTATACCTGCAGCTCTTTTGTGAAACCTGAGTTATTTTACAGCATTGTGGTCAGTGGGAAAAGTTGTGTTGTGCGTGTGCTTTTCCTTTTTCCATCCTGGATTTTCTGTTTCCCCGTGGCCTGTGGGTTCCTCTGCCACCTGAGCACAGCACGGTGTCCTTTGGGACTGGAACCAGGCTTTGAGTCAGCTCTGCTAATGAGGAGGGGCATCCATGCCCTGCAGTTTGCTTGGGGTGCTGGGGAATAAGGAGGTGTTGAAATTACCATCCACAATCTTGGCTCTAAGTGATCAAACAAATCATCACCCATGTTTGTAAATCTTAAGTTCTTAAAGGCCTTGTCCAGGTAAAGCAAAAGGAAAGAGGGATCCAGGAGCTGTCCTCAAGGTGGTGGAAAAATCTGTGACTTGTCTGAAGCATGGGGCAGGCAGGGCATGGAGAGAATGCCCAGTGCTGCAGTGGAAGTGTTCATCTCTATTTTTAAATTACTCCCTTTCTTTAAGAATTATGTTCAGCACTGTGATGCCTCTGGATGTCCAGCAGTTGAATTATTAGCACTTAGAGCACTGATGAGAGCCAGCAAACCGAGCTGGAGCATGGCTGGCAAAGGAAGTATTTGTGTAAGAGGTGACTGACAGCGACTTGTCCCCTTCTGCTAAATTTCTTCTGTGACTTCTGTGTCAAAAGTGAGTTCTTCAAAACCTCCAGCTCCCTCAATTTTTTAACCTGCTTGCTGGGAACAAGAAAATGTCTCTTTCCCAGCTTTCTCCTTTTCACATTGGCCTTTTTGCAAGCAAGAGCTGAGTGAAAAGGAGAAAAACCCAAACCAGAACAACAAAAAAACCCCCCCAACACAACCTTCATTCCAGAGTCCAATTTGCAATGAGAATCTTTGAGTCTATTTTTGTCCAATTCCATTTGGACAAAATTCAAGAATTTGATTTTTCCCATTGCTTTACTTTGTACTCTGGTTGACTTGGAAAGCATGGGCTGAAACCAATGCTGAACCACAAAATTCAATTAAAACCCAGGGAGTAAGCAGGGAGGAGAAATCAATGGGTGGATTAGTCTATCAGCTGCTGTTCCCATGATCTTCTTATCTTATCCTGCACTACGAGAAGAGCTGTTGGGAAGTGGAGTTGTTCTAAAATCAGCTCAGGCTGCTGTGTTCTCTCAGCACAGAGCAGAAAATTGGATCAATAGCCTGAGCCTATTCCTCTTTGCTTTCCTTCTAAACAGCTGGACTGCCAAATCCAGCCAGAGAATGGAGGCTAATCTGGGGTTTAATCCTCTGCTCTCCCACTATGAAGTTAAACAACAGAGCCTGAAACAAGCAGAAATCAGTACAGATTCCAAGCCAGGCTGCTTAGGGTTTACATATATTTATAATATTTTAATTATTAAAACATATTTTGCTGCTGTTCTTGCATCTATCAAGTACATCAGCTATTTGGAACAGAAATGTTTATCAATCCTTGAATTACCTGTGGGTCTATCAAAAAAGAAAGCCTAAGGCAGGAGGGAAATGTTCTAAAATGAGAATATTTAATTTTTAATTTGTTCCTACTTCTATCATACATTTCACTTTTTATGTAGAACATAATAGGAGCACTTCTGAAGTTTTACATCAACAGTCCTTGGTATGAGGGGAAGAGAACAGAAAGAAGCAATCACGTTCTTGACCTTGTATGAGCTGTTCCAAAAACTGCCAATTATGACCTTTTCCAACCTTAACAAATCTATGATTGGTACCTGGACCTCTGTTTAAATAGACAAAGGAAAAGAGCAAAAAATACTCTTTTTTATTCTTTCTCTTTTACTCACCAGCAATGTCAGATTGGTTTGCTGGTGGAACACTGTGTAAGGCTGAATGAGGAGTCATGACTCATGGAATGGCTGGAAAACCAGGAGGGAAAAGGGATCAGTGGTGGTTTCCTTCAGAAAACTCACTGCAGGGGATCTGCAGTGGGCACACACCCACGTGCCTCTGGTGTTGGACAAACTGGGACATTCCAGTGCAGGAAAGGCAGCCCAGCACATCCATGAGCCTGCAAGGATTGGAACCCCCAGTCTGGGGTCACACAGGGCCAGTTCAGTCCCTACTCACAGCTTGGGCTCACAGCAAATTGGGTATTTTTGGCTGGGTTAGGTGGCAGATAGCAATGTTTTGGTGTTGATGTGGGAGGGGTGGTGGAAATGCAACAGGATAGGCTTTAAGGTCCCTTCCAACCCAAACCATTCCATGGCTCCTCCAGCAGAGCCTCCTCCAGAACATTTATCACCATGGAAAGAGCAAGTTTGGGATGTGCTGTTCAGGTGGAAGGCACAAGCCTTGGTGCTGATGTGGGAGTTGATATTTGGGGTGCAGGACTGACCTACAGCCTTGTGTAAGGATGGACTCCACCGTGTCCTCACAGGGAATCACAGGATCAGGAAGGATCCCAGGCTGCTTTGGGTTGGAAGGACCTTAAAGATGATCCTGTTCTGCCTTGTAAAGCAGTGCAATGAAGTGATAATTGGTGGCCCTGGAAAGTGGCTGCTTGTGCTGGTGCTGAAAACCAAAGGGTCCCACTGGGAACTTTCAGAGGAAAGAGCCAGCAAGGAGAGGTAATTCAGATTCTGAGTGTCACTGAAGGGAGCAGCTCCCTCTGGCACCAGCAGGGTCCAAAGGCATCTCTGGGAGACTTCTCAGATGGGATTTCCCCATCCCCATTGCATTCAGTTTCCTGGCATTTGGAGTTCTTTTGTGCTGGGAAGAGATGTGCTGAGCCAGGGCGTTTCTCTGCCTTCAGCTTTGGATGAAAATGTGTTTATGGCAGGAGTTCCAGCTCTGCACTGATCTCTCAGGCTGTGCTCTCCAGCACCCCAAATCTCCCCTGCTCGAGTGGGAGCCATCCCTGCCCGTGGTGGAACCACTCCAGGGTTCCTCCAAGTGTTTCTCTGCTAGAACTTTTCTCCCTGTGGAAAGAGCAGGTGTTTGGAATGCAGTGCTCCAGTTCCAGCAGGAGAAGGAAAAAGCAGAAGTGTCTCAGCAAACTTCAGCTACAGCCTGGGCTGTTGGAAATAAACCTTATCACAGAATCCCAGAATCATAGGGGTTGGAAGGGACATTAGGAAGGGACAGTCTCACCCCTGCCATGGCAGGGACAGCATTCACTGCCCCAGGTTGCTCCAAGCCTGTCCAGCCTGGCCTTGGACACTTCCAGGGATCCAGGGGCAGCCCCAGCTTCTCTGGGCACCTAGTGCCAGTGGGAGCAACACCCCTGTCTGCTGCCAGAAATGGACAATCAGCGCTGCTCTGGGTAGTTTCAATGTTTTCCTGAGTGTTCCTCCAGGAATATCTCATCTCTCTTAAGCACCTCCAAGCACCATAAACACATCTTCCTTTCTGCACTTCCCTCAGTGTATTTATTTTTGCAGCAGGGAGGGGGAGATGGAAAATCCTCTGAGCAGTAGCCACAGAAGCTGATCCACCACTGAGCAGGCACATGGCCAAGTGGATGCATGGGCATACATGCAGACAGCCCAAAGGACAGATGTATCAAATCAGATTTATGAGGTCAGTTTTCCCAGCCAATAAAGCCCAGATTGCTGTCTGCCCCATTATAACCTTCCTGTGTTTAAATGGATGTGAAACAGATAATCCAGCCTTTGGCGGGAACAGCACTGATAAAACACAAACATTATTTCTGCAGCCACATAAGATTATTTTTCCAATTCAGCAGAAAGTATTGGCTTGAAGATTGTTAAAGAGGTCACAGTATTTTTATACTGCTTGTGTGTGAATAAAAATTTTCTCAGTCTGAGAGAAGGATCAGAGGATGTGTGTTAATTGTTATTATTGCACAGTAGAGTACAGCAGGAAGGGACGGAATATCTTGGTGTGATGAGACCTGTCCTGGGCAAACCTGTATAACTAAGAGCTGCTCCTCAAACCCCAATTAAAATGGTCCTGAACCCCGGGCCAGGCTGGTGTTTCCATCAGGCTGAAGGGTGTACCTGTCAAAGTTGTTGTTCTATGAATGGGACAGGATTCTGAGAACATTCCATCCCACCATTTATTATGATTATTGACCATGTTATTTCCCCAAACCTATAAAATGAAATGCAAATATCTCATTAGGAGGGTGGTCTATCCATTATCTCCAGGATAACTGCCTGAAAAAGTTTCATTTTTCTTTTTATTTTCAGTAAAACAAAGCACTTTCCATTCTATAAGATCCCTTCTCTCAGCAAACAAACCTAAATTGGTTCAACATTGTTGTTTGAATCTCTATTTACTTATCCTATGGGAAAGAAATGTAAATTAAAATATGAACATTACATACAAGACACTTCAAGAAGATATTGAAATTGTACGGTAAAAATAGCTTTCTGATGGGAATATATTAAATAACATTGAACATAAAGACTCATTGGCAGTGTCATTTGCCAGCTGCAAAAACAGTATTGGGATGGGAAACATGCTAGGAAGAAGCAGGCACTTGGGAAGAATACATTAGTAAAAATGCTATTTTTATTTAAAGTTCTATACAGTCAAAGTTCATCTTCCAGTGTTTTCTAAGGATTAGGCTTTCAGTGACATTGAAATTTTTGGCCCAAACATTCCTGGAATCACATTGTCCTCTCTAGAACCAAATGAGGAGAAACTAATGCATTATATTAAAGCTTATTGTTGTGAATTTTGTAAACGTGGGTTATTTTCCCCCTCAGATTCTTTGTTTTGCCTCCAGGGCCTGCCCACCCTCACAGGGAACAATTCCTCTCTAATACCTGATCTAAATCTTCCTCTTTTAGTTTAAAACTCTTCCCCCTCGTTCTGTTACTGTCTTACGCGGCTGGGAGAAGAATCAGGCACAAATCCTGTGTGAGAAGGTGGTTGCACCCCAGAGGAGAGAGAGCTTTTGTCCTTTGGCTCTTGGGGTTGCAGTTACTCCATTTGTTTTTGTGATGCAAATATGAAGCACATGGTGAAGATCACTTCAGACTTCTGACCTTTTCCACTTTCTTATTCCCCTTCCTCAGCTGAATGGGGGAGGTGGTTATGGAACTGCCAACAAAGCCTGTGAGGAGCAGATAACAATGAGGTGATAGCACACAAATGTCAGCCTCCATTAATCCCAGGACAGTCACCCGGATGTGTTTACAGCAGATAAACACAAACACAGCGTTCTAATCTCTGCCCTGGTGACTCACCAACACGTATTAACCTCAAGGCAAAGATCAGCATCTGTTCCAGAGCTGTTCCAGGCTCTTTGGAAGGTGTTGCTTTTCCTTTCACCACAATTGCAATGTTTCTCAGTATCCAAGTGTCCCTTGGAATTCTTAGAAGTGAGAACAGTCAGCAGTGGAAAACATGAAGGAATTTCAAATCCAGTCAGAGCAATTAAGGAATTCTTCTCCCAGAGAGTGCTGGGCACTGCCCAGGGAATGGGCACAACCCCGAGGCTGCCAGAGCTCCTGGAGAGTTTGGACACCACTCCAGGGATGCCCAGGGTGGGATTTGGGGTGTCTTAATGATCCCTTCCAGCTCAGGATATTCTGTGACTACAAAGTTAAGGATATAATCCTGATGTACAGCACTCCCTGGTTTTCTCTGGATGTTTTCTCTTGGGAGAAGGAGAAGTCTGTGGTCCAGAGTACACCTGTGGCTCTTCAAAACTGTTTAGACTGATGTGTAAATGCCTGGTTATTGTCACAGCTGCTGGAGTCTATTTCTTTTCCATCTTTTTATCCTGGGTGAAGTGGTTCTGTGGCCTGCAGCTCTCCAGACACACCAAGTGTGGACTTTTCTTCCTTTTTCTGAAGCTTGGCTGCTTGTTGGCACACGGTGCCGAGCGAAGGGAATTCTGCAGGGTCTTCCCAGCAGAGAAACAAAGGCTGATCACTGCTGATTAATCTGGAACTCAGCAAGGGAAAACCAAGTCAAATGCCATTTTTGAGCAGTCTATACCTGAGGAACAGTGATTTTCCTTCTGCAAAATTAAGCTCCAGAGCAGCAGATCACTAAGTTCAACTTTTAACAGGCTGCTTTGTTTGAAATTATGATAATGGAATATTATTTGGTATTATGACATTTTAGTATTAAAAAATAATTCCCTATAGCCATTCCCAGGAAAAGAAAGCTAAGATTCATTGACTGCCACTAAGAGATGAGAACAAATTCCATGTAGGTCCTGAAATATTGCCAGATGATCAATATAATTTTTATTCTCACATTGTGTCTTTTTTCACCTTTATTTCTCACTGGATTTCAAACTTTAGACTTGAAATGTGCCAGGGTGGTTAATCTGTAGCCTCAGGGAATTAATGTCAGACAATAAGTTCTCCAAAGAGGGGTGAGGAAACCCAAATTCAGTCCTGGGAGGGGGGAAACGTGACTGAATGACACAAAAAAGGAGCTAAATGTTCATTCAAATACCGACCAAAACCACGGCAGAAAGTTCTCAGAGCAAGGCTCCCAGAGGACATGGACACACAACTATAAAATAAATACTGAGGAATATGGGACATAAAGAAATTCTAGAAAAAAAGCTTAATGCTGCCAAAAATATCACCTCCCATCCAGCCCAGATAAAAGGTGACATTTGGACATGCCCCCTTGCATTCAAAGGTTTCTACAGAGAGCCAGACACGGAGTGCAGGAACCAGAGGTCGAAGTTTGGTCACCTAAATTTAAACCAGTGATGTGGAAAAACCTCTGTATCTGCTGCACTCCCATCGGCTGTCATCCTGCTCTTTTATTTCCAAGTTAATGAATTCCCTGGAGATGCAGCAGACTTGGAAGGGCTGAGCCCTGTGGTGCCTTGAGGCTCTGAATGGAAGGGGCACAATCCCTGCTCTGAGGGCCTCATTCCCTGTTTTATTTGGTATATTCCACCTCATAAACATGGCTCACAATTCCACAGCTGAGATCAACCATGGAAAACTTCAGTGTTTCCATCATTGATTTAAAGTTGTCTGGAAAGATTTAAAACGATGACATACAGAATTTGGTAAACTAGGATTATTGACATCATCTGAGAGACAAAATATTCTGGAAATTATTGACAACACTGGTAAATTTTGGTATCACTGTTTTTTATTAATCGAGTTGTTTAAGGATTTAACTACCTTATAAAAATATGTGTAAGATTATAGCACAGAGTTGAAGCTGATAACTGTTATGTATTCTGTTTTCCTGACAAAATTTAAAGCAGTGAAGGCAAAGGAGCTCCACAATTCCTCTCCATTGTCCTGTCCTGTTCTCCTCTCTTCCCCTTCCTTTCCTCTTCCCCTCTGCCACAGAACACCAACTACAGCCCCAGGCTTGGGGGAATCCAAGTGCTTTTCTCTGAGGAACCCTTGTTCTTTTCCACTTACTGACAACTGTAAAATCAGTTACCTTCAGGAAAAATGATTCCTTAGTCCCGCAGGATGTTCACTATTTCTTCTAGTGGTGACAAAGCTATCTACTGCTAAAACATACTGCTATGTTTTTGTTTCTTGTTTTAAGAGACCTTCAAAAAAAAAAAAATTCACTTGTCCCTGGTGTGATTCTCCATGAACAGATCTCATTCTGGTGGCAGGTGACTGTACCTGCATTGATAGAAATATTTCATGCTGTTCTGTGAGCTCAAACCACAGACAGCAGTAATGCCCCTCTTCTTAAAGTGCTCAAACAGAAGCTCTGTAAAGAACTGTAGAAATTGAAACTACAACAAATCTGGGTTGAGTGAACACTTCTCTCTTTTCCTCCTCTTCATCCTGCTTGGAATTCCTCATTTTCAGTAACCCAGCATTGCCAAGGCCACCACTAATCCACATGGCCTTTAAATCCCCCCAGGATGGTGACTCCACCACTGCCCAGTGCCAGGAAGAAATGTGATAATTTCTTCACCAACCCTGGTGAAGAAATATTCCCCAACATCCATCCTGAGCCTCCCCTGGCCATTTCCTCTCTCCTGTCCCTGTCCCCTGGCCCCACCTGGCTGTCCCCTCCTGTCAGGGAGTTGTGCAGAGCCAAAAGTTCTCCCTGAGCCTCCTGAAATGCTTCCACTCTTTAAGTGGTTTCACTTAAACAGAACCAAATAAAAATATGAAATTCTGCAGTCTGAAACAATCACAGCCATGCATTTCAGAAAGGCAATTTCTGTGCTGACACTGCTGGGCTATCGTGGTCCAGGAGAGGAAATTCCTTATGGATCTTTTAGGAGGTGGGAAGAAATATGGGATTAAAGAGTTGATTTCCAGGAGGTGCTGGGGTCTGAACTTGGGCTTGTGGCATTCAGAAGTGATTTAGGAATGGGAAAATAGCAAGGAGACTCTGTTTTCATGGTGGGCTCTGGTCTTCAAACTCCCTGAGGAGCTGCAGGAGGATGTTATTACATTTTCTGTCAAATGGAATGAAAGGTAAAGGTCAGTGTAGGGATGTGAAGTGATGCACCAGGATTATATTTTCTTTTTAAAAAACCCAAAAAAAAAAAACCCTTCAAAAAGCTAATTTTGAACTAAGAGTGCTTGGCTCTGAGCTGACTGCTCAGAATCAGGAAAATTAATTACATTTGGATGATTTGTTTTTAATTGGTCTCTAACGTGAGGCAGAATAAATTCTGTCCCTGTGGAAATTGCCTGGGGACATGTGCAGGTATTCCACTGCTCCAAGGGGAAGGGAGGGGAGCTGGAAAGGTTTGAACAAGAGTGAGGTGAAGGGGATGCAGTTTTTTTTCATGCAAAAAGAGAGGAATACATGGAATACTTTAGTCTGGAAAGGAGTAAAATAATGGGAAAAGGAGTAAAATGATTAGGAAAAAGAGTAAAGTAATGGGGAAAATGAGTAAAATAATGGGGGAAAGAAGTAAAATAATGAGAGAAATTAGTAAATTATTGGGGGAAATGAGTAAAATAATGGGGAAAAGGAGTAAAATAGTGGGGGAAAGGAGTAAAATAGTGGGGAAAATGAGCAAAATAATGTGGCAAATGGGAAGGAGTTGATGGAACTGAGTCCTGAGAGCCATGGCAAAGGTGATGCTGTGTGCTTTTACATAATGGGAAGCAGGGGGCAAGAAAATCCACTCTCAGGAAAGAGGATGGATGGCTGTTCTTCCCGTTGCTGTAGAATGTTGTGAACGTGGGAAATTTCTGTAGATTGTGGGGAAAATGAACACATTCCTGGGAAGGAAACCCAGGCAGGACCAGTGCTGATTTCTGACTTGAGAAACGCCTAAAATGCAACTTTCTGAGGAAGACAGAATACTCTGGAGCCCTTTAATACATTTGTGTCCCACTCTTATACACTTCCATGTCCTTTAGATGATTGCAGAGAAGATATTTAATTAAGAGGGATGATATTTAATTAAACAGTGTTTGAGCTGATCCACTGCTTGTGTGAAGGCAGCTTGTGTCAAATATTTGTTACATTTATCTGCCACCGTGTAATATGGAATTTATTGAGAAAGGAAGCCAAGTTTTGAGTTTTGAAGTTTTTACATTGAGCAAGACAGTTGAGAGCACACATTTTCTTTCCACTCTTTTTTTTTTTTCCCTGTACAGAGGTTTGAGTGGAGGAGGGAAGCCTGTTTTTATGTCAATTATTTACTGTGCATGGCTTTTATACTCTTCATTTCTGGACAAACACAGCACTTAAAGCACTTGGCTATCTGAGGTACCTTAGACTGTCACTGTAAGCACAAAAACCAGGAAAAGGCTACAGAAAATTAGTGGATAGTTACTGTAATACAAAGATTTATAAAGGTGAGAGAGTAATTTTTACATCCTGTTATGTTTCTGGTGATTGCATTTATGTATTCTGTAATGTATTGCATACATAATACAGTATATTTTTTATATATATAGCAATATATTATAGGTTATGTGTATTTTTATATATATTTCTATCATTATTTTACTTTTTTCTGGGTGAGGCTGTTAGTCTTATGGCTTAGTTTTAGGTATTCCTGCATGGAACAGGTAGTTGGACATGATTATTCTTATGGGTCCCTCTTAATTTCAGATATTTTATGATTATTTAAGGAAAAGTATTATGGCTTTTATGGGGTCACAGCCCAGAGAAGACTCTTGGTATGGCCTTGCTGAGCTTTCATCAGGCACTTTGGGCCCCTGGGGTGAGCTGGGAGCCACTGGGCACTGTGGCTTTTCTCCTGTTTCTCACATTCCTGCAGGAAAATCCTGTAATTTCAGGTTTGTGTGCACATAACAGAGCACAGCTCTGGTGAGGAACAGCTGAGGGAGCTGGGAAGGGTTTGGAGGGTCCTGAGGGAGCTGGGAAGGGGCTCAGCCTGGAGCAAAGGAGGCTCAGGGGGAATTCCTGGCTCTGCACAGCTCCTGACAGGAGGGGACAGCCGGGGGGGATTTGGGATCTTGTCCCAGGGAACAGGGACAGGAGGAGAGGGAACGGCCTCAGGCTGGGCTGGGGAGGCTCAGGGTGGAAATTGGGGAAATTTCTGCCCTGCAAGGGCTGCCAAGGGGGCTGGACTGGGCTGCCCAGGGCACCAGCCCTGGGAGTGTTTGGAAAGGGTGTGTGGCACATGGGGCAGGGGTTCCTGGTGGCCTTGGCAGTGCTGCAGTAATGGTTGGGCTCCATGACCTCAGAGGGCTTTTCCAACCTTAAAAATTCCATAATTCCATGGTTCTGCCCTCAGTGCCCCCAGCAGCCAGAGGGCCAGAGGCTTGTTAAGGCCAGCACAGCACAGAAGAGCTTTTGGAGCACACAAAAGAGATGCTCAGGGTGTGGAGGCTGCTGGAATAACAGAACCTCTGTGTTTGTGGGGCAGCAGCTGCCAAACCTTCCAGGGGTTTTGTGCTGATTCTGTTTTCCCCTTCCAAAACACACCTGGAGCTCCCTGGGAGCAGCTGCTCTCCCTCTGGCTGATGCAGGGTCAGGTTCTGCACTGTGTGGGACAAAATCTCTCGAAACCTCTCATCCTCCCAAAATCTCCCCAGTCCTTGCATTTTCCCAGAGCAGGACAGGAACTGGAAGTGGTCACAAAAGTTGGACAAACTGTTTGGTAGCTTTCACCTAAAACCTCCAATCATAACCCAACAACTATTGTCCTGAACTTAAAAACATTACTGTACTGCAGCTGGTTATTTGTAATATCTGATTTTTAGTTTATTGGACATACCTGGGGTTTAGTTCATTGCAATATCTGATTTTTAATTTATTAGACAATTCTCCATATTTATTATTTCACCTTGCTGTGGTGACATAGGATAAAAATGAGACTATAATAACCAGGGTTTTCTCTAAGAAATGTTACAGTTATCACAAACCTTTAAAAAGCCTTAAGTAGCAGTCATAAGCCCAAAAATTTCTGGAAAATGACTCCATTACTGGAATGCCAGCCAGGTTTGTGTGAGCAGTGGGGACGAGAGGGTCTGGACACTTGGGAAGTGCTGCTGTTCCTCAGCTCAAACATGATTTTCTTGCTCCATGAATCACAGGCCAGGGCTTGGCTGTGCTCCTACCCCTCGACAGCTGCCTGAGCGTGCCTGGGCATTCCCAGTGTGCTGTGGGAAACCCTCAGAGAGGGACAGGCACTCTCTGCTCCCACTCCTCCCTGCCTTCCATCCCCCATGGCACTCGGGAGAGGTTTGGTGTAAGAGTAAGAGTGTCCCTGGGGAAGATTTCTAATTTTGCTTGCCTGGGTGAGCTGAAGCTTTTCCAGAGCAGGCTGTGGGCTGCTCGGGGTGGAGGAGGGCTGGGAAAGGTCAGGGATCCCATCCTGGCTCCTTTTGCAGCAGCTTTGCTGGTAAAACCCCACAGACGTTCTCGTGGGCTCTCTGCTGACGGCGACAGACGGATCATTTCCCCCTCTAGATTTATAAAACTCCTTGGGGTTGTGGCATCCTCAGGACCCAGGAGCAGCCAGGATCTGTGGAAATAGCTGGGAAAACTGCAGCCACAAAAAGGGAGTGAGTGAATGGGGCTGGGATGGTCCAAGCAGTGCCAGTCCCAGCTCCTTGGGCAGAAATCACGCCTGGCTGCTGCAGGCAGAACCTTGAACCATCTATACTTGGAAGGCAAAATGCGGGAAATTTCATTCCTCCAACTCCAAAACATTCCAATTTTTTTTTTCTATTTGGTTTTTAAAAATAATATTGTGTCCTTTTTGGGCACACATAAATATAGTGATGCTCCTTCTGTGCCTCATGTATTCCGGCAAGCAAGCTGTCAGATTGCCTAAGTGGATGGTATATGTGGCAGGAGATTTATGAAACTGTTCCATCATGCTTCTAAATAAATTAAAAAAACGTCATGGCTTTTGGAAATCAAAGCTTGCAGAGCAGTGTTGTGGTTTTTGTTGCTCTAAATTAGTGAGATGAAGCATTTCATTTGAAAAGTTCCCTCCTCTGACAATTGTCGGGGAGTTCACACGAATGGAGCTTTTCATTTTCGTGGAGAAAACCCAAATTGTGTAAGTGATGTCATCTATTTTCATACTCTGTTTAGACAGCCTTGCAGACTACAAAGGACATTTTTCTGGACTGTGGATCTGAGTTTTCTGAGGGAAAATATCAGATATCTGTGAGGAAATGTGAGGGTTTTGTGACCCTCTGCCCAGACACACCCCCAGGGCCTCTGTGAGAAGGGAGCACCCAGGAACCCCTTGTTTGCAAAGCAAGGTTAAAACACACCAAGATGAACTTCATATCCCAACATTTTTTATGGAAAGTGGAAACAGATGGACTAGACAAAGGCACAGTAATCATGTGTCTAACACTAACCAGAGGGAAGAAACCAAAGCAGCTATTCCCACATTGGTGTTTGCTTCCAGAAGATGTTCCTGCACTTCAACATTTGTTTAAAAACCTGAACAAGCCCATGGATATCTCCTGGCTGCTGGCCTGACAGGGAATTCCAGAGGGATGGCCCTGCAGAAGGGCCAGGGGCTGGTGGGGGATTGGCAGGATGGAAAGGCAGGATGGTTTCTTAGCCTGAAACAAAATCTTTGCTTAAAGCAGGAAAAGGAACCCCAAGTAACTGACTGTGAGAGTGAGCACAAGTCTGGTTAATCAGAAAATAATAAAAATAATTTTGTCCAAGACTTTACATGCTAGAGAGGAAATTTTGTAGTGCCTTACTTGGTAAGTTCAAGGAACAGGTGACAATATTCTGCACAGGTCTCTGTTGACACAGAAATATCTTAAAAAAAGATCACAGAGATGTCAAAAACAGTAATACCAAATTACAGTAAATTATTAATAAATAATACCAATTTGCATTAAATAAATATCAATAAATATCAGTAAATCAATAAATAGTAAATAAATACAGTAAAATAGTAAATAAAGTATATAAATAGTATCAAAAGTATATAAATATAGTAAATAAATATAGTAAAAACAATAATACCAAAAATGTAATTGAGAATCAGTGAATGAATTGCAGTAACCCTTAAACAGTAAAGCCAAATGACAAAAATTCCAAAACTTTGTTGTTGAAGGAAATACTTTTTTAGCACATGCAAGGTATGCATCATAAATCAATGGTTTTGAAAAAGTCCATCTAGAACTGCTGTGTTTTACTAAATTATTTGCCTTAACCTATCCTATTGAATTCCATTTTTCTGTTAATATAACAGAAATTAAAATTCTGAGCTTGGGTTTTGTTTCAGAGGATTTCTTTTGCTTTCACCACCTGCTTCTACTGCTTATCCCTGTGAGTGAGACTTTTCCACATCTAAAATATTTCCTGAGACCAGTTCATTCCTTTGTACCAGGTGGGTACTGACACAACAATTTAATAATTTGTACTGATTAATTAATTACTAAAAGCAAACTTAGAAATTAACCAAAGCTTTCCAGCCTTCTTTTATTGTCTTTTTAATTTTTTTTCTTAACTGTGCCATATCCTACATCTTATTACTGCTCAGCATTTCTATATATTTGGATTTCTTCTGACCAGGAGCTGTTTGATTTGACAGATTCTGTATTTGCAGCATCAAAATATGTTGCTATGGAAAAAGTTACGAGTTCTAATTAAAAATGCAGAGGTCACAAGTTTCCCAGAACCAGCAGGGCATAGATCCTAGGAGAAAAGAATCACAACATCAAAAATCCAGAGATATGTCATTCTGCAACTTTCCAGATCTGAAAAGGGAACAGCAAGCATTCAGGACAAACCACGAGGCTGAAATTCATTCAGATGCTAACTTCTCCCTCCCACTGGCACAAGCAGCTTCTGGAACTCCTGCAGAGCACTGAGATGTGCCATGTCCTCCTAACACAACTGAAACTGAGGACAGAGAGAAATTAGATGGGCATTGGTAAAGAGAAATCAGCTCATCCTTTCAACTCTAATGCCAATACTGAATTAATTTTCATGTCGTGGTGCTGAGGTTTTGATGAGCTACCTGTGTCCATCACAGTGGCCCAAAGTGCCTGATGAAAGCTCAGCAAGGCCATACCAAGAGTCTTCTCTGGGCTGTGACCCCACACAAGTCATAATGTTTTTCTTTAAATAATCATAAAATATCTGAAGTTAGGAGGGATCCATAAGGATAATCGTGTCCAACTACCTGTTCCTGTTCCTGTCCTGAGCCTTTGAAAGACCATCGTGTTGGAAAACACCCTCAGGCACAGGCTGGGGTTTTGGGGTTGTTCTGTGCCTCAGAGCTGGGCTGGATCATCCCGGTGGGTGCCTTCCAGCTCAGATTATATATTATATATAATATATAATAAAATATACCATATTAAAATATATAATAAGATTATATTTTTATATTATTCTATTGGAATATATCATGTTATCTATAATTTCCATATATAAATATTATACTCTATTCTATTATATGAAACAGTTCAATATAATGATTTTAGTACTTAATACTTTATATTCAATATTTAGAGTCAATAATTTATATTTGTTCTAATGTGTAATATAAAGTATGAAATACTTACTATATAACACATATTTGAGACAGAAAATAAAGAAGTTCCCATTTTTGTGTGCAGACAACACAGCTCTGTTTTCTGTCATAAAGCAAAAAAACTCCAGCATACTGCAGTCACTTTATATACTTCTATTTCCATGCTCCCATGTTAATTTGGAGGTATTTTTAGTGCTATCCTGGCTTTCCTATAAATTTTTTTTTAAAAAACTAAGCAAGACACTCTGAAAGAGCAAAAGGGAAGCTCTGGACATCTTTCCCTGAGTGGAGTCCCCTAAAAAATTTCTCAGCCCTGTAGATTTCTAAAAGGCAAGAAGCCAGAGAGAAACTGTTGGGAAGAGCTTGGAGTAACAGGAAAGGCTCCGTAAACTGATTTTGTACTAAAAATTCTGATTCAGGGTGTTGCTAAGTGCAAACAGAAATATTTCTCTGTTGGTTGCCAAACAAGCGGAAGACTTTGGGAGTTTCTTTTCAGCACTTGGAGCTCTGAACAAGGTGGCGGGAGGGGATTCTGCACAGCCTGGCAGGGCCTGGGTCCCTCAGGGGCTGGGTTTAACCCCTTTGGGTTTCTGCAGGGGGTGTAAAACCAGCTTCAAAACCAGCTTCAAAACCAGCCCCAAACCAGCTTGATTTTAGCTTTTCTGTGATTTTAGCTGTGATTTCCCTTCAATACCTTGAGCTGTTTAACTGGTTGCAGTTTCCCCTCTTATAAACTGTTATTTCTGAAGAATTCTTGTGGCTTTCCTCTCCTTTTGCTCCAGCTCAGTCAAACTAAGAACCACCAGTGCAAGCACAGCCTTGGGTCTGAGCTGCCCCCACCTGTGACAGGGTGTGCCCACACAATTCCTCAATATCTGAATTGATCAATAGATCAATATCTGCATCAGAGCGCAGCATTTCAGCTCAGCTCAGCTGTACCAAACCTCTTCTCTGGTAGGAACATACCTGCTCTGTGCTAGGTTGGCCATTTCTGCAATATTGTGGTAAATGAAACAGTTAAAACATCAAATCACAGAAAATCCCAAACTGGAAGGCACTCACAAGGCTCATCAAAGTCCATTATTTCTACTCAAAATGTATTTAGCTTCTAATCTTTTGACAGTGTTGGAGCTCTCAGAGCTCCCACTGCAGTGATTTTTTATTTTAAATGACAAATATTGTATGAATATCTTGCAGTAGCAGGGCACAGCAGTTTTCTCCCTGAACTCTGCAGTTCAGGGAAGTGGTGCTGCTACACCCAGAGCCAAGGGATGCCCAGCTCCTCTCTGAGAGCTGCTGAGTTTCTGTCTTGGGGAAAAGGAAAGCTTGATGATGGCTCCTGCTCCTCAGTTCTGCTTCTGGATAGAAAAAAAATAACATTTCCTCACAGATATTTGGTATTTTCCCACAGAAAACACAGAGCTACGTTCCAGAAAATGTATTTTTGGGAGGGTGGGGAGGCCCTGGCACAGGGTGCCCAAAGAAGCTGTGGTTGCCCCTGGATCCCTGGAAGTGTCCATGGCCAGGTTGGATGGGCTTGGACCAAAACTTGCCCCAAACCTGCCCCAAAGCAGCAGCCTCACAATTGGGACCCCCTTTATTCCAGTACCAGGCCCAGGACATTGTGGGGTGCTGGGCAAGGCCTTCTGAGAGCCACTGGGATAGGAACTGAAATTCAACTAAAATACAAATTCGCTCGGTGAGGATTCCATGGGAAGGTTTGCACGGCAGAGTCAGGCCCAGGATGTTTCTCACGCGCCCTGGCGATTTCACTTAATGAAGATAATTATGTGAAAAAGTTTTTTGTGTGATTATAGGATGAAAAAAAAAAAATCCGTCAAAAACATCCCCAAATCAGCCCCAAACCAGCCCCAAATCTGCCCTAAACCAGCCCCAAACCTATCCCAAACCTGCCCCAAACCTGCCCTAAACCAGCCCCAAACCTATCCCAAACCTGCCCCAAACCTGCCCTAAACCAGCCCCAAACCTGGCCCAAAACAGCCCCCAAACAGCCCCTAATCTGTCCCAAACCTCCCCCAAACAGCCCAAAACTTGCCCCAAACCTGCCCCAAAGCAGCAGCCTCACAATTGGGACCCCCTTTATTCCAGTACCAGGCCCAGGACATTGTGGGGTGCTGGGCAAGGCCTTCTGAGAGCCACTGGGATAGGAACTGAAATTCAACTAAAATACAAATTCGCTCGGTGAGGATTCCATGGGAAGGTTTGCACGGCAGAGTCAGGCCCAGGATGTTTCTCACGCGCCCTGGCGATTTCACTTAATGAAGATAATTATGTGAAAAAGTTTTTTGTGTGATTATAGGATGAAAAAAAAAAAATCCGTGGAGTCATTAAAAAAAAAAAAAAATTCAGAACAAGCCATATAAGGCACAGAGAATTGTGCCCTGCTGACTCGGGCTGGGCTGGGGACCAGCAGTTAAAGGAAAAGAGCCCTTGGAACAGCAGCATTCCTCCCCTTTGGGCTTCCCTGACCCAGCTTTGGCACTGATCTGTCACTGCTCCTTTCATGAGGATTTTTGCTGTGTGTTCTAAGGCCTGGTATGGATTTTAACAGGTTTTTTGAAGCCCCTGAGGCTGGGGTGTATATAGATATATCTATGTACTTAATATATTTTATTATACATTAAATATGTATTTCTAAAAAATGTTTTTATATTTTATATTTGTAGTTTTATTGTGTGTTCTAAGGCCTGTTATGGCTTTTAACAGATTTTTTGAAGCCCCTGAGGCTGGGGTGTATATATATATATGTATGTATGTATGTATTTAATACATATGATTATACATTAAATATATATATATTTATTTATATTTTAATATCTTTATATTTGTGTTTTTACTGTGTGTTCTAAGGCCTGTTATGGCTTTTAACAGATTTTTTGAAGCCCCTGAGGCTGGGGTGTGTGTGCATATATATATACACCTATGTATTTAATACATGTTATTATACATTAAATATCTATTTATACATTTCTATTTGTGTGGCTATATATTTATATTTTATATATTTATATATGTTTATATATACACTATGCTGTCATCTCCACTTAACCTGCCTAAATAAACAAGACCATATTTAAGCCATATGCTCAAAACCCCTTGCCAATAGGTGCTGAATGGCTCTGGTTGCCCCTCACAGCTGCACCTGGAAGGAGCAGGCACTGCTGGAGGCTCTGCTCTTGGAAAAGGGGCTGGAAAACTCATTTAAAACTCATTTAGTCAGGACAGGCTGCTCTGGGTGGTGGCTTTGCACCTGGACAGCCCTGGAAGGGGCACTGATTCCAGGTAGGGACTTTGAAAGTTTATTGATAGCAAGGGTGAGTTTTTAATATTAAACTATTCAGTATTAAAGCTTCCTGAGCTTTATTTTTGACCTTATTAACATAGTGAGGACTCGGGCACAGACTGCGGCCCGCAGATCTCGTGCTCCTCTCCTGAGGAAGGACTCTGGAACTTGGGTTTATTTGAAGAGTGCTCTTAAAATGCTGCTGTTCTCCCAGAGCCATGCTGGTTTTGGCCTGGAAAACTGGATTTGTGCGAGACACTTGGCCTTCCTGCCGGAATGTGTGGCTGGGAGGGAGGATTGTGGAGAGCAGCTGTAGGAGCTCCATCAGCAGCTAGAGAAGGTGCTGGGTGAATTATGAGCAAAGTGTGGTCAGGAGAATTCTGGGCTTGGGAGGACCTGGCTGGGTGCAGGGAACAGGGAGCATGGAAGAGCTGGGATTTGTGGGACTGTGGCAAAGAGAGGGGTGTTTAACATCTGTGATGTCCTGGAATCCCAGAATGGTTTGGGGTGGAAGGGACCTCAAAGTCCATCCATTCCACCCCTGCCATGGCAGGGACACCTCCCACTGTCCCAGGTTCATCCAATCCCCTTCCAACCTGGCCTGGGACATTTCCAGGGATCCAGGGGCAGCCACAGCTGCTCTGGGAATTCCATCCCAGCCCCTCCTCACCCTCCCAAGGAACAATTCCTTCCCAATATCCCATCCAGCCCTGCCTTCTGGCACTGGGAAGCCATTCCCTGTGTCCTGTCCCTCCATCCCTTGTCCCAAATCCCTCTCCAGCTCCCCTGGAGCCCCTTCAGGCCCTGCAAGGGGCTCTGAGTTCTCACTAAACACCCAGTGCAAAACAATAACTAAAGAAACCACTTCATGGAATACAACACTCTGAGTTCTCTCTGGAGCCTTTTCTTCTCCAGGTGAGCAGCCCCAGCTCTCCCAGCATTTCCTCATGAGGTGTCCATCCCTCTGCTGAGCTCTGGCTGGATGAAGGGACACACACACAGATTTAAATCCAGCAGGAAGGTTCCTCCTCTTACTCCGTTCATTTCTCCCCTTCTGTCCATCCCAGGGGTGCTTTTCCAGCCTCTCCATGGCTTTGTGCCTTGCTCAGAGCATGGAGCAGCACATGGAGCTGACAGCCAGGGGCAGGGTTTGTACTGAGCCCCACACTCCTGCCAGGGGCTGCTGCCAGGGCAGGGGCTGGGAATAAAACCCGGGAAGTTCCTCATCCACTGTGGATCCTACAGGAAACCTAGTTAAATATTTTGATTAAAATATTTAAATTTTATCAATTTTGTAAAATATTTAAAATTTAAAATATTTATATTTTATTAATTTTATCAAATTTAAAATATGGACATGTTTTTATATTAAATATTAAAATATTTATCAATTTTATAAAATCTAAAATTTTGATATTAAATAAGCCTTTGCCAAGCTTTAAATACAAAACCTGCTGATGCAGAGCTGTAGGCAAACCCCATTTTTGGTTGTAATCCATGAGTCAATTCACTATTGTGAGTCTATGGATTGGGTATGACTTGCCAAAAATCACTATCAAAGCAGGTCACCGTGAGAGATGAGTTTTTCCAGAGGCTGTGATGATGCTCCTGTGGTATTCTGTGTCCATTGTGTAATTAATAGACTGTAAATTCGTCACAATTAGGGGCTAATTAAGCTGTCTTTTCACTGTGCTCTTAAACACTTTCCCACCTGAGGCGGCTCGTGGCTTTTCCCCAGAGCTGGTGACCACTGCTTTACAAACACCCACTCTGAACAAACTGTGCACTTGCTTGGTCCATGGGCTGAGCTGGGATCAGTTGAGTGGAAAAAGCAATTTAGCTTTGTATTTGCTGTCTGCTGCTCTGGCGTGCTGCAGCCAGGCTGACCTCCTCAAAACCCCCAGTTTGCTTCAATTTGATCAATAATTTGGGATTAACCAGCATGCTGATCTTTGTATTCCGAGCTAGGTACAATTTAAATGTGTATTTTTCACCAATGAAAACAGCAACGTTTGCATTGCATTGCTCAAGCTTTATTCTGCCAGTGACATTTCTCCTTTGTCATCATTCCCTATAGGAAATCCTGAATAAATATGAGTTTACAGGTGCAGTTAACAAAGGACACAGACCAGTTTACCAGTGCACTCTCCCAGTAAGAACAAATTCCCAAAATCCCATTGCTTTCTGTAAGTCTAACACTGACTGAAATAAACACCACACGAAGTAGTTTGGCTGTAGCATTTCATAAACATGTCAGAGCCAAATCTCATGCACCAAATGTATTCATTACCTGTGATCCTGGTTTTCATCAGTGCCAGTTCAGCATAATGTCATCATTTACAGCAAGAAACAAGGGATTTGGGGTTGTTGAGGGTTTTTTGGTTGGTTTTTTTTAATGTAACAGCTCAAAAAACTGCATGGAGTTACTGCCACAGAAATAATGGGGGAATTTAAACACCCCCTACAAACATATTTGATTTGAAAATTGAAACCAAAGGGAAGTTTATTTATTACAGTGAGCTTGTAAAGGAAATTTCTTGTATCTCTTACAAAACTCAGCAAGGTTTATTGCAAGGCTTAGCAGTGAGGATCCCTACTCCTGTGCACGTGTGTATTTGGGAACAAGAATTTAGTTCCTTGCACCATGACCCGGCTGGGCAGGTGAGTTCCTCCTCCTGCAGGCTTTAGGAGCACATTTATAGCCCAGTGCAGGGTTCTCAGGGAGGTAAAATCTCATCCCTGTCTGCTTGATCAGTGTGACAAACAGGAACAGCTCACTCCCAGGTGAGAAACACTTTTCACCCACAGAAACAGTTTTGGACACAGATCTCCCAAATGTTCATCTCAGTAAGCAATGTGTGTTGTCTGTATGCCTGATACTTGGGAAAAGAAACAAGAAGTCACCTCCTTTCAGGCACTTTTGTATTTTGTTTTGTTTTGTTTTGTTTTGTTTTGTTTTGTTTTGTTTTGTTATCACTGTCCAGTTGCTGGAGGTAAGATGAGAGACAAAATAAATTCACTGTCCTGTTACCAGTAAAATTTTTAAAACTCACAAGTGGAGAATTTGCTGCTTTTGGGGCTGTACCAGCCATGGTGTAGAAACAGCAGTGATCACTGAATTCCACAAAGGTGAGTTTGGAGAAATATTAGAGATTTTATAGCAGCTGAAATTAAATAAAGGAGAAAGGCAAATGTCTGAGGCTGAGTCAGCCAAGGGGTGAATGCACTTTTACACAACACATTTTAGATCTGAGGCTCCATTCAGAATATTTGGAATAGAGAGTGAACTCACTGCTCTGCACCTGAGGAGCCACCAGCTCGCTGAGGAAAATTCTATCAATGAGTGCTCTGAATTTGTCACAGGTAGAAGGAAACAAAGCAATGAGATATTTTCATTTATCTCCCCAGCGTGTGGGGGGTTTGCAGGGGAGGGAAGCACACACAGCTACCCCAGAAATGGGCAGGTGTCCCCAGCACCACAGGTGTCCCCAGCTCACGGGAGGTCACTGGGGGGGATGCTTTGGGACCCCGTGTCCTCCCAGGCTTTTCAGGAACAGCCACAAACAAAGCTTGGACTTTGTGTTTCCCTTCCAAAAATTGGATGGGGAAAGATGATTTTCTCCCTTACTTTTTGTGGAAAATGACGGGGTTTTCCCATACTTATTTTCCCCCAAATCCCGAATTTTCAGCTTTTCTCCTCCCAGCATCCCCAATCCCATTTCCCAGCCTTTCTCCCGGACCAGGCCCGGCAGGGATGGGGTTGCTGTGACCTCCCCCAGCTGTGATCCGGCCTGGGGCTCTTCCCATTCCCTCTGCAGCAGAAATAAAGAGGAAAAGGAGCTCTGGAAACACAACCTGAGAGGCTGCAGGGCTTGGGAAAGCCTTTCTGTGTTGGACTCGTGCAGGAGAGCACTGCTGGGGCAGAGGGAGCTTTTGGGAATGAGGAGGGGGATCCAGGGTCCTAGTGGGAGCTGGGTGGGGAAGGGAAACCCTTTGCTCTTGCAGGAGTTTCCTGGAGCTGAGGGTACCTGAATTCTTCTTTCCAGCTCTTTGCAACAGCAGCATCCAAGGAGAGGAATGCACAACTCCATCTGCTCAGTTCCAGCCTCTTGGTGTCATCTCTGCGGATGCCAAACTCCTTTTTGAAAGAGTAAATGCATTATTTAAACATAAGCAGTGCCACTCACTCCTACAGAGCAAAATAAAGATGAAAATATCCTTTGCACCCTTTCACGTTGACTGGAATCGCTGCAGTGCTGTGTGTGAGTGCCCTGGGCAGCACAGCATCCCACACAAGGCTGCCTTTTGTCCTGGCTTGGAGTCATCCTTGGATTTCCAGCAGAATCAGCCTCCTGAGAGCACCCAGCAGAGCAAATTCTGTGTTCTGGGACATGCAGCTCAACCTGTGCAGAGGGAAAGCAAATAATGATGGATGGGAAGGTGGAATTGTTCCTCAGGAATCGCCAGCCTGGGGACTGGACTGACAGAAGAACAGTCCAGGGGATTTTTGAGGTGGGTTCTGCCCTCTGGGGGCCCTGGCCCAGCTGGTTTGGAGCACACAGAGGTCGTGGACTTTAAAATATTACAGAGAATCACAGAATAGAATCACAGACTGGTTTGGGCTGGAAGGGACCTTAAATACACCAGCAGCTTCAAGAATGACACAAAACATTCCAAATTGTATCATGCTTTAGATTACAACATTCTCTGGTTATATTTATTGACCATGTTTGTTTAAGTTTATTGACATTTGTTTTTATTTATAAAGTAATTTACTTGCTGTATTTGACTGAGACAAATAAGCATTAATTTATCTTTTTTCTGTGTAGGAGCTGCTTTGATGGCATCTGGTCAATGTGCAGTGAGAAGGCTGCACTGACTGCTGCTCTTATTGGAAGCAATTAATTTAGTAAATGTACTCAATTTTCTTTCCTAATAATTCTCCAGAAAGCATTCCCTGTTTGTCCATTTTTCTTTGGATTCTGTGGGTAATTTTAATAAAAAGGAAACAAAACTTCTTTTGTTTGGCACTTTTTGCACTTAGAGGTTCTGCAAGCAAAGAGCTTTTCAAGACACAGAACCATTTGCTTTTTGACCTGACCCATTCTCCACTCCCCAAAACATGGAATCCTGGAATGGTTTGGGTTGGAAGGGACCTTAAAGTTCATCTCATCCCATCTCTGCCATGGCAGGGTCACCTTCCACCATCCCAGGCTGCTCCAAGCCCTGTCCAGCCTGGCCTTGGGCACTGCCAGGGATCCAGGGGCAGCCACAGCTGCTCTGGGAATTCCATCCCAGCCTCTCCTCACCCTCCCAAGGAACAACTCCCAAAATCCCATCCATCCCTGCCCTCTGGCAGTGGGAGCCATTCCCTGTGTCCTGTCCCTCCATCCTTGTCCCCAGTCCTTCTCCAGCTCTCCTGGATCCCCTCCAGGCCCTGCCAGGGGCTCTGAGCTCTCCCTGGAGCTTCTCCTCCCCAGGTGAGCACCCCCAGCTCTGCCAGCCTGGCTCCAGAGGAGATGTTCAACTTCTAGAGCTCAGCTGCAGGAAGCTCACCCACGTTTGGGATTGGAAGGAACGATCACAATGCAAATTCTGTCCTTGTGTTCATTACAGAACATGGAAAATGATGGAGGAACTGAGGGTCTGCTCTGATGGAGGAACTGAGGGTCTGTTCTGATACAGGAATTGAGAGTGTGTTCTGATAGAGGAATTAGGGGTCTATTCTGATGGAGGAATTGAGGTTGTGTTTTGATAGAGGAGCTGAGGGTCTGTTTTGCCTTTGGGGGTTTGTGCAGCACCACTGTGGGGTTGTGTGGGGGGAGGAGATGTTTCCAGAAAAAAGCAGAAGCTCACTTATGGGTCATGAATAAATGGGTCAGACAAACAAGTTCATGACTGATTTACTGTAGGGCTCCTCTGAGGGGGCTCTGAGGTCTCCTGGAGCCTTCTCCTGGCCGGGTGAGCACCCCCATCTCTCCCAGGCCGGCTGCAGCCCTGGGTGAGCTGACCCCAGAGCTCCAGCAGGGAATGCTGCTCCTGTCCTGCCCTCAGCCAGCTCTGGAGCTCTGCAGGAGCAACTCCTGAGCTCAGGCTGAGCTGAACCAACAGCTCCTGTGAGCCCAGAGTGGGTCTGTGACAGCCCCTGAGTGCTCTGGGGGTGTCCCCAGGCTGTGGTGACAGCTGGGACCAGGGCTGCTCAGGCTGGCAGAGCAAAGCCAGCCGTGATGAGCACTCCATCAGGCAATTCCATGTGGATAATGTGCTCCAAAATGCTCCCGTGCCACCGTTCAGGGCTGTCCACAGGCCTGCAAAATGTCATTTTGTCTTCCTGACTCCTTCTCCCTGCCCTCATGAATGAGGCACTCTCCCTGCTTCCCTCAATGAAGGCTTTGTCCTCATCTTCAACACTCAGCATGAGGATTTTGGTGATCAGAATAAAAAACGTGGAGTTTTCTGCTCAGGCTGCCAGCACAGGAATATTCTGACTGAAGATGGAGCTAAGAGATGGAAAGCACTTGGATAAAAACACTGGATTTTTCCTCCACGTGTGTCCCACCAAGAATGCTTTACAATTGCTATTTATAATAGCATTTATAATAATAATAATTTATAATAACAATTTATACATTTATATAATAAATATAATAATAATTTGTAATGTTTATAATATTTGTAAATATTATTCTGATATTCTGTGTAAGACTTGAGGACTTTTCAGTGTCTTTTTGGATGCTTGAGTTTCAAAGATTATTCTGATAGTCTGTGTAAGATTTGAGGATTTTTCAGTGTCCTTTTGGATGCTTGAGACTGTTGTAGTGCATACAAAGTGCATTTAACTGCTGAACTCTGTCCTTGGTCATTCAGAGAAACTCAGGGAGAGAAACACTTACTCAAGGGGCTTGAGTAAATTTCCCACTAAAATTTGTCTCAAAAGCATTTCTTGATAATAAGATAAATAACATGGGTGACTGTGTTCAGTCTACACTGATGTGCTCAGATATTTAATTTCCTGTGAATATGGGCCCTAGAGAAAATAAACACAGTGATAAGAGGCTTTCTTTTATAACTTTCTCCTGCACTATGGATTCAGTCTAGGGGGAAAAAAAAAATAACCTTTTGATAATAAATTATTGAAATGAAAATTAATTTACAAATTCATTAAAGGAAAGGTCACTCTAAGAAGAAATAAGTGCTGCCTAAGCAATGGCTGCGTGTATCTGATGTATTTTTATGAGATAAGGGAGCCATTCCTAGCAGAACACAAAGACTTTTCCATGGAAAAGAAGAGGGAAGCACTGGAGGCAGCAGGTGTCAGGATCCCTGAATGATGAGAGCACAGGAAGAGGTGGGAAAACAGAGTTTGGGCAGCGGTTGGATGGAAGCAGATTATTGGAGGCTGAAATATGGGAGAAAAATCTCAAAAGAGGGAGTTCAGGGGACAAGAGGAGCTTTAGACCTGAGGAAACTTCTCCTATCTCCTGATTATCTCCAGTCTAATTGCAGAATGAATCATTTCTTCCACACATCTCTCCTGCCCAGGTGTTACTGCAGATGGCAAAGAGAGCTTGGAAATGCACAGCAGGACTGTGAAACCAGCCTGGTGTAACTTCCAGTGGCACTTCAAAACAAATAAGAGAATCCTACATTTCTCTTGGGCTCTCCAAAAGAAAAGTGTCCTCACCCATCATGCCAACCCCTCACAGTAAATGAGCAGGGAAAACAAATCATCTGCACTGCCAGAGATCTAGGAAATATTTTCTAAATTGTATCACAGTGGAACAAAAAGCTTCCTTGAGCTGTAGGGTCTAGGAGAAAGGAGGTTATATATGGCATTAATTTTCTATTCTCTAATGGAAACCATTGTCTGCCTTTGCCACAGCCGTGGTTTTCTAATGGTTGGGAGTAATTTGCCCAGATTAATGCTCTCTGTTCAATCCATTTAATGTGACTTAATTTCATAACACTACAGGCTTTATCAGTAGTCAAAGTAACCCCTGCAAAACCCCAGCAGGCAAAAATGCCTGTCGAGTTTAGCTGTTGAGGCTGGATGGTGCTGCTGGGTGAAAAATGAAGGAATTGTTTGGAGGGAAAGGACCATCAGAAAACCCCTGGCTCTGCCTGAATTCTTTGTGTTTCATCAGACGTGTTCTGGGGTCACAGCTCAGCTTTGTCCTCACGTTGGTCACAATGTGGGGTTTGTGTCTGGGCTCTGTCACACTGCCCCAAGCCTGAGCTGCACAGGGCATAAATCAGTGACCCAGCAAAAATCCCCACTCTCTCTTTATTGGGCTCACTTTGGGATATCACCTACTGCAAAGGTAAAGGCTCAGATGTTTCCATTTTGGCTGCATTTTGAAAGGGTCAGCCACACAGGATCACAGAAGCTGTTGTGTTGGTTGGGTTTTTCCTCCTGTGGTTGTTCTCATCAGCTTTCTCTCCCCAGCACACTGAGGAATATTCACTGTGAAATCTTTTCTGCCTGAGATGTCGCAGCATCCCAGTTCTGCCCCAGAAGAGCTCTCAGTCAGTCCCTGTCCTGCCTTGACACCCAACCTGCTCATTCTGAATGCTAAAGTAACCTTTGATTTGCTTTGATATTACTTACATGGCATTCAAGGCTGTTTTGGCCCCTTTTTCCCTGAGGCTCACCATAGGAAGCATCATTCAATGCCTTAATTGAGGAGAGGGGGTTTTTGGAATTGTGAACATTTAAATGTGGTTTTAGTGTAAAAGACTTCTCAGAAATACCTTTTTGCAGCCAGGATCTACTATTCTGCCTTGTCTCCCCCCCAAAAAAAATCACCCTCAAAGTAGCTGTGAAACAACTGCTAACAGCATTTCCAGGTTTTCACCCAGTTTTAGTGGTTGTTGCTTAGGGTTGATGGCTTTGCCAGGAGTTTCTGGCTGAGCTCGTGCTCTGGTTGAGCCCTGGGGTTAGTGACCATTGCAGGATTCACACTCCATGTTTAGCATTTTGGGGGTTGCTGGAGTAAATGATGAACTCCTGAAAGACACAGCTCTGGAGCTCTGACCCCTAAGGAAGGTTTGCAGTCACCCTCCCTCACTGCCCAGGGTGACTCTGTGCTCTGCTCAGGTTTGGACAGGGTCATTCCATGCACTCCAACTTCTCAGGAAATTTCTAACTTGTTGGAGAAAACCATGAGGAAATCTATCCTCATGGGCAGGGAGTGAGGGGATGATGGGGAATGGTTTGAAACTAAAGGAGTAGAGGTTTAGATGGGATTTTGGGAAGGAATTCTCCCTGTGAGGGTGGGCAGGCCCTGGCACAGGGTGCTCAGAGCAGCTGGGGCTGCCCCTGGATCCCTGGAAATGTCCCAGGCCAGGTTGGAAGGGGACTGGATGAACCTGGGACAGTGGGAGGTGTCCCTGCCATGGCAGGGGTGGCACTGGATGGGCTTTGAGGTCCCTTCCAGCCCAAAGCATTCCAGGGTTCCCCGTTTCTGAGGTTCTGCAGAGCCAGGTAAGAGAGGGAGCCCAGAGACACGAGCCTGGGTTGGGGCAGGGCAGCACCTCCAGGGTTTGTGGTGGTTACTCACCCACAGGGACCCACAGAAAGCTTTGAAATTGTAAAAACCTCAATGATTTTGAAGGGAAACTTGAGGAGTTGGCCTCTCAGGCCAGAAGCCCCTTTCCTATCTCCCAATATTGCCCTTCCTCCTTCAGCAGCCACATTCCAACAATCCACCACAGACTAGAGTTTATTTGATCCCCTTTAGGTCAGGAAGAACAAAACTCTCAAAACTGAGCCTTGGTGGAGCCTGGGGTGAGCTTTTCCTTGGATGAGGGCTGTGGCAAGCACGTTCCCCTTCGTGACCAGGATTTCTCTTGCCCACCCACTGAGAATGACCCGGCCAGAGGTGCTGGGGAAAGGGAGGCTGAGACCACCCAGCATGGCTGCAGCAGCCTCAGGTCAGCCTGGGTGGCCCTTGCTTCCTCCCCAGCTTTTCCTCTGCCCTTTCTGATCCTTCCCAGTACGGACCAGTGCGTGTTTGTGGTGCTGCAGGGAAGGGAGAGCCCTGGGGAGGGCAGGTGGGGCTGAGCTGCCTCATCTGGGACAAACGTGGAGGAGAGGGAAGGAAGAACCTCTGCTGGAGCACGAGGTGGATTTCTGGGCAGGAGTGGCTTTTTGGAAAGGGTGTGGATGCAGTGGGTTTGAGTTCACTCAGCCCATCCCACTGGTGATGATTTCCTTATGCTCATTATTCCTTAAGAAGAAAAGGGTTTGTATTACAAGAAAACCCAAAAGTTTATGGTGAATTTCCTAAGCACGAAAGATGGTGCAAGAAAGAAACATATTAAAAAAAATCACACCATGTAAAACATCAAAACCCCACCAACCTCAAGTCAAACACAAAGGAAGAGATGCAGAGCCTGCTCTACAACTGACAGCAAATTCAAAATGCATTGTCTGATACAGCCCTGGGATGCCCACCAGAACACCCACCTCTGTTAGAAAATCTTTTATTTTCCGTATAGTCTGTGTGTTATTTCGAGCTTGCTTAACGTATTTCCTCTCTGCACTAACTTGTGGTTTTTATTGCAGATTTTTCACAAAAAATGACTAATACTAGTCACAGACTGACACAATTACTATGACTGATGTCACAGTAACCCTGTGAGATGGGCAGTGTGGTGGAAGAAATATTTCTAGAGAGTGAGTGGACAACTCCAAAGTCAGTGTGGTGTGGCACAAACCCTCCAAGCTCTTCATTTCTTCCTCCACAACTTTGTGTCAGCAACAAAAGGAAAAGCTGCTTTGTAATGAAAACAACAAGAATCTTCTAACACTGAGATGTCAGAACTTTCTGTGCCTTGTCTCCTCGAGATAAAGGCTGGCTTCCACCTGGACGTGTGTATTTTTAATTTAATTATGTTTCTCAGACTGGATTTTTGATTTAATTAAAGAAATGTCCATCTGGCTCTCATCCTGCACAGAGTTAGTGCCAATATCCATGAAAAATGGAAAGGAGAGAATCTCTCTGCAGAGGAATCCCACACTGGGCAAGCACAGAGCTCTGAGGGGGGACCTGCTTTGGGATGGAGCCAGGTGTGGGGGTCTTTGGGGTGAGGGGCAGCCTGCAGAGAAGGAAACAGCTTTTGAGAGGGGAGATGGGGAACACCTGACAGCTGGTGGCACCTCACAGCACCCGGGGTCCCTCCCTGCCCCCAGAGCTCTGGCATCCCTCAGGCACCAAGGAGGAGAAACACCAAGTGCCATCAGCACTGGCACTGGTGAAAGCGCAGGGATCACGGAATCCTGGAGTGCTTTGTGTGGGAAGGGACCTTAAAGCCCACCCAGTGCCACCCTGCCATGGCAGGGACACCTTCCACTGTCCCAGGCTGCTCCAAGCTCTGTCCCACCTGGCCTGGGACACTTCTGCTTGTAGCCCCACTGCTGCTCTTGGAGACTTGGAATTCTCTTTCTTCCCTTCCTTCCCCTTCCCAGCATCTCCCCCTGGGTCCCAGCTGAGCCAGAGATGCCTCCCAGCTTCCCACCCTTGATTTCTCAAAGGCATCTCCATACTCTGGGCATCTTCTCTTGGAATTAAAAACCACCCCAGGCTCTCCCCTCCTCTTGTGAATTCTCACTCAGGTCCATCTTTGCACAGCCCTGGGAGGGGGAGATGCTGCCCGGGGAATCCACAGGGCAGCTCCTTGGCCTCACACATTTCCTATCCCAGTTCATCTCCCCTCACCCTCCCTTCCTCCTTTCCCCTCTTTTCTTCACTTCCCACTTGCTTTTTTCCCCTCTTCCCTTCCTCTCCCCACTTGATTTCTTACTTCTCTCCTTGTTCCCTTCCCTGTCTCACCCTCATTTCTCCTGCCCGTCCTTTCTTTTCTCTCTCCTTTCCCCTCACACTTGCCCCACATTTCTCCTTCCCCCTTTTCCTCCCCATCTTAAAAATTCACCTTCCCTTGTCCCATCACTCTTCTTGTTTTTCTCCCTCCCTTTTCCTCCCTTGTTTTTTCTCCCTCCCTTTTCCTCCCTTGTTTTTTTCTCCCTCCCCTTTCCTCCCTTTTCTCCCTCCTTTTTCCTCCCTTGTTTTTTTTCTCCTTCTCTTTCCTCCCTTTCTGCCACCCCTTTCTTTCAGCACCACCTCAGATGAGCACCAGCTACATCCTGCCCCAAAACACCCAGGACACCCTCAAACCCCACCTCAGTGCTCCCAAAGAGCTCTGGGGCAGCTTGGGAAGCCAAATTCCTTGATTTTTTTTGCAGGGTAAAGCTCTGAGGAGCAATCTGGAAGAGAAGCAACGTGACCAGAATTGTTCATTTCAGTGACATTTTCCAAGGAAGTGTGTAAACACAGAAGGGGAAGCAAACAGGAAAGGAAGGAGCAAGAAGTGTTTGAGGGGAGAAACGCCAAGTGCCATCAGCACTGGCACTGGTGAAAGTGCAGGGATCACAGAATCTGGAGTGGTTTGGGTTGGAAGGGACCTTAAATCCCATCCAGTGCCACCCTGCCATGGCAGGGACACCTTCCACTGTCCCAGGTGCTCCAAGCCCTGTCCCACCTGGCCTGGGACACTTCTGCTTGGTAGCTTTAACACACGAGGTACAAATATTCATAATATGAATTTATTCACGAGGCACATCAGGTATCCCCCGGGGATCAGCACTGAGCATCGCTGGGAGTGCCTCATAAGGAAATTTCTCCTGGGTCAGGCACCCGTGGGTGGCTGGAAAGGAACTTCTCACTGGGAATTTGTCTGCTCAGGATCAGCAGCCCTTGAGGTGTGCGAGGTTTTTGGTGTCGGAAGGTGTGAAACGAGGATTTTTGGTGTCAGAAGATTTAAAATCAGAGGTTTTTGTGTCAGGAGTAAAAATCAGAGTTTTGGTGTGGGAAGATTTAAAATCAGAGGTTTTGGTGTGGGAAGATTTAAAATCAGAGGTTTTGTTTTCAGAATGTTTAAAGTCAGAGGTTTTGGAGTCAAAATGTTTAAAATCTGAGGTTTTCAGTGTCAGAATGTTTAAAATCAGAGGTTTTGGTGTCAGAAGTTAAAATCAGAGTTTCTGGTGTCAGAATGTTTAAAATCAGAGGTTTTGGTGTCAGAATGTTTAAAATCACAGTTTTTGGTGTCAGAATGTTTAAAATCAGAGGTTTTGGTGTGGGAAGATTTAAAATCAGAGTTTTCAGTGTCAGAATGTTTACAATCAGAGGTTTCGGTGTCAGAATATTTATAATCAGAGGTTTCGGTGTAAGAAGATTTACAATCAGAGTTTTTGGTATCAGAATGTTTACAATCAGAGGTTTCGGTGTCAGAACATTTACAGTCAGAGTTTTTGGTATCAGAATGTTTACAATCAGAGTTTTTGGTATCAGAACGTTTACAATCAGAGGTTTCAGTGTCAGAAGATTGACAATCAGAGGTTTCGGTGTCAGAAGATTGACAATCAGAGGTTTCGGTGTCAGAAGATTGACAATCAGAGGTTTCGGTGTCAGATTGACAATCAGAGGTTTCGGTGTAAGATTCACAATCGGAGTTTTTCGAAGTTGAGCGCGGGGACCCCGGCCCGGGCCCCGCGCGCCCTCCCGCGGCCGCAGCCGGTACTGCAGCGCCGCCGCTCCCCCGCAGCCCCGCGGCCGCGCCTCGGAGCGCTCGGCCGGGCCCCGCCGTGTCCCGGCGGCACGGGAGGGACGCGGGACCGCCACGGTTGTCCCCCGGTGTCCCTCGCTGTCCCCCTTTGTCCCCCTGTCCCCCGGTGTCCCTTTGTCCCCCTGTCCCCCGGTGCGGCGGGCCCGCAGCTCTGTCTCCCCCTGGTGGCGGGCGGCGGTGGCGCAGCTCCGAGCCCGCAGTGCCGTTCTTTGCCTTTTTCACCGATTTTTGCGCTCCTTTGCCCTCGTTTGCCCCGATCTGCGCTGTTTACGCCTCCTGCTCACGCTCTTTACTTGGGTGCGTTAGGAAAATTAATCCACAAACATCAGAGGTTGATGTCCAAAAAGGAGACAGAGGAGTCATTTTACTTTATTTGATTAAAGGGAGAGGCATTTCCATTTCGTGGGGCATTCCTGGGCGTCTCTCACATTTTTAGAGGATGCAACCTCCTTTCTATCCCAATTTCCCTTCTCTCTTTCCCCATTGGCTGAGGTACTTGAGAGGTACAGCCTCCTTTTTATCCCAACTTCCCAGCCATATTTCCCTCTCTCTTTCCCCATTTCTGAGCTACTTGAGAGGTCCAGACTTCCCAAAACGCCTGACACCAGAGATTCCCCTCTAATGTACAACCCTCCCTTTTCATTTTTAATTCTTATGGAATTTAGGTTTTTTTTCCCCATTCTTTCATCTTTCAATGTTTCATTTCATTTCTCAGCAAACCTAAAGTTTATTTGTAAAGGCAAATATCTTTTTCCATTCATCAATCAGTGGAATCCTTCCCATTTCTTTTGTCTCGCAGTGCTGGTTTTATCTCGCAGCAGACCCACAGCTTGTTTGGAAAGACAAATCTGTCATTCCCCTCGGGTGTTTTAGGAGGAGCCAGCCCAGGTGAAACAGGACCCAGAAGGCAGGCTGGGTGTCCCCTGGTGTCCCTCGGTGTCCCCCGAGGGCAGAGGCAGGAGGAGCAGTGCCTTGCACCTCGCATTCCCTGTCACCGTCATATTTTCTGAAAAATCTCTTTGCCCAGGATTCTCCTCCTGGGAAGCTGAGAAGCCTCAGAGAAAAATGAAAACAATAATGGTCTGATTTGCTTCTCCTGTGTTTTGCTGCTTTGGAATGTGTCTGGACATTGTTTACCCACAGGTGAGTGTTTCACTGGTTTCATGTGAATTGTTTTAACTTAATGACCAATCACCATCAGGCTGTGCTGGGACTCTGGAAGGAGTCAGGGTTTTCATTGTCATTCTTTGTAGTGTTCTGTCTGTATCCTGTGTCTATTCTTTACTATAGTTTACTATAGCATTCTTTAATATTATATAGATCATAAAATAATAAATATTCCTTCTAAGAACATGGAGTCAGATTCATCATTTCCTTCCTTCCACAGGGACCCCAGAAACCACAATTCCCCTCCTGTGATTAAAGGCTGGGTGGAGCAGGAACACCCCAAAGGGTTTTGCTGGCCCCTGGACACGGGGCAGACACTGAGAACAGTGCCAGGGTGCCCAAACCCCCTGGGTCTCGATACACTCAGAGCCTCCCCTGAGGGGTCTCTGAGGCAGAGATGACCCCGAGGAGATGGAAAATCCTTTTCTCCCAGCCCTGAGACCGAAGAAGCAGCCAAGACTCTTCTGTTCTCGTTCTCAAGGTTATTTTTCCTCCTCTAGAACATTCTTTCCCTGACCTGCTGAGCTCTGTCAGGCAGGTCAGGTGGTGGCACAGTGCCCACCCTCGGGGTGCTGTTAGTTTTTTGTACTCAGAACCACATGTACTTTATTTACAGTAACTTTATTTACAATAAAATTACAATAATTTTATTTGCAATAATTTCCCAATACCTATCACCTATGTCAGTCTGGCTCTAAACCAATCTAACAGTGCCACCATCACACAGAGGATGGAGGCTCAAAAGGAGAAGGAGGAAGGACAGGGCACACCCAAATCCCTCCATCTTACCCCCTGAACCCCCATTCTAAAACCCCAAAATTCTACTTTTTTCACCCTGTGACAAACTAACTGTCATTCTACTTAAACTCTCGTGGCTTGTAAATCCTCACACAAAGCTGGTAATTCTCTCCATGGGTTAAAATCAAAGGCACAGATGGTTCTGACTCCGTGCCAAGGTCTCTGAGCCCCCTGCCAGGCTCTGGAGCCACCCAGAGGAACGTCCTGGGTTCCAACATCCCCCGTGCTGGGGCACTGGGGGAGCCCTTGGGGACTCTCTCACGATGTCCCCAAAGCCTTGGAGCCAGCCAGGCTGTCCCCAGAACAGCAGAGTTTGAACAGCTCCAGCTTCCTCTCAGGAAATCCTGATGGGAATTCAGAGGCACCAAACGCCCCTGGGGACCCTCAGCTCTCAGAGCAGAGCTTCACAAGTGCTCTGTGCCTCCAGGAGAGCAGCTCTGTGCCCTGCCTCTCTGCTCCAGCAGCTCTGGGGTTTGCCAGGGCCAGGGATGCTCTGGGATCCTGCCTGGAAACCATCCCAAGCTTGAGTGCCTTTGGAAATCTCACCCTCCTGCCTTTGCAGGGGTTTTGTAGAAAATCCCCTACCTGGGAATTCTGCAGGGCTCCCTGGAAGCTGCTCTGGTGCTCAGTGACGCATTAAAAACTGTCAACAAATGGTTTTGTGCAGAAGGAAAAAAACCAAATGCCAAAGAAAGGCACCAATGTGTGAAGGTCTCATTTCTATAATTACAGAGAAATCCTCAAGGAATCATTTCAGCACACGCTGCAGTCATGTGGAAACAACACAGTTGTTCACAAAATGGGTTTGTGAGGAAATACAAGCAAAACTTTATCTATTTTGTTAAAGCAGAACAACTGCAAAAACAGACAAATACAATAAATAAAAATAGAATAAAAGTAAATAAAAGTGGTCTGAAGTGCAGGATAATAACCCAGAGAGGCAGCAGGGCAGTGTTTGTCCTTGTGCGGGAATTAGGAATTGTTCCCTGTGAGGGTGGGCAGGCCCTGGCACAGCGTGCCCAGAGCAGCTGAGGCTGCCCCTGGATCCCTGGCAGTGCCCAGGATGGGGCTTGGAGAAGCGAGGAGTTGCCCTGCCCTGGAGGGGAGCAGCTGGAGGTGTCCCTGCCCAATCTCTCTCTCGGCAATGTCATCTCTATCCCATGGCCTTCCTAAGTCAGCACACCTTATCTCAGTGTTTGCATACAGATTGTGAGCTTTCTAAGTTTGACAAGACTAAGTTTCTACGTTCTAGGTTTTGAGGATTCTTTACAAATCCATTTCTCACAGCAGTGGCAGTGGATCTGCTCTGGAGGGCTGTACCCCCACGTTCCTGTGGGACACGGGAGCTCCAGACCCTGGCCTGGCATCCCTGGCGTGCCCTGGGGCACCTGGCAGCACCTGCTGCCTTCTCTGCTGCCCCTGGGTCATGGCTACAAACCCTGGCGTGTGAAATGGAGCTGGAAAAGGGCAATGCAGCCCTGGGGAAGGCCTGGGCTTTATATGACAGAGAAAAACCCACCCACAAGTGGGGGAAAACCTGTGTTTATCCTCCCCTTCACTGCCCAGAAACCCCAATCATGAGCCAGGGCAAACCAGGGGAGAGGAGCAGCCCAAGCCCTTCGTGCCTGCAAACAAAACCAGACAGAGCCCAGGTCCCGAAGCCCCTCTGCTGCCCCTTCAAAGGTGTTTTTGTCACGCTGGCTCCAACTCCAGCCCCAGCAGGGCCAGTGGAGGTGACAGAGGCTGTCAGCAGAGCCAGGGGCTCCTGTTTCACAACATCCATCTCTTGCCAAACAGCAACCTGGCAGTGGATGAAGAATTAATGCCATCGCCCCCAGCCAAGGGGGAACCTCCACAGCATGGTGGCCTCACCTGCACTTTGGGTCTGGAGGAATGTGGCACAGCTGCATTCAACCACGGAATTATTTAGGCTGGAAAAGGCCTCTGAGATCACCCAGTCCAACCTTCGACTGTTCCCCACCTTGAAAACTAGACCAGAGCGCTGAGTCCAGTCCTTTCTTTAACACAAAGTTCACCTTTGTGAACTTATGGCGACTCTGCCCTAGGGAAGAAGAAGCTTTTCAGGACACGGGAGGGCTGGAAGCACTTTAAAAAAGGAAGAAATATTCAAAATGAGGGGATTTTCTGCAAAGTTCGGGAGGCTGGGACTGACAGCAGAGGGCGGCACGGGCTCGCCGCGGTGTCTCGGCACCTGCCGGCTTTCCCCGAGCTTTTTGTCCTTTCCCTCTCCATCACCTTCTCCAGGGTACGGGGAGATATTTCGGGGGGCAGAGCGAGCCCTGGCTCTCTGACAACGAGCCTAACATCTCCGGCAGCTTTCGATTCTGAATGAGAATGAAACTCGAGACAGAAGAATCGGTTCCTTTTCCCATCCCGAAGCTGAAGCAGAGAAAGGAAACTTCAGAGCTGGCAAAAATAGCACATTTGGGGGTACCCAGCTGCGGGGAGAGCAGTCCCTCCTGGCCGCAGGGGCTGTGTTGGACAAGCCAAGTTTCCAGGAAGGAGCTGGGTGGAGACGCCGCTCCTTCCAGGCGGAGTTCAAAACCCCTGGCACATTTATCACATATTACACATCCAACAATGTTATCACAAATCCCCTCATCCCATAACGCGGCTGCAAACTCTGGGAAATGGGACCCGTCCCCGGCGGGAGCGGGGGCTGAGCACGGACAGTCTGTCCATCTGTCCCAGAGTCACTTTTAGCATCTGGGAATGGCTGCAGAGCTCCTCTGGGTCCTGCTGTCCCTCCCTGCGGCCAGGCTGGGCTGGCTTTGCTGTTCCTCCCCAGCTTGTTCACTCGATGCTTCCTGGAGTTTCCCCTCCCGCTTTTCCGTAGCAATTCACACATCTTCTCCTGCTCGGCGTATTTATTGGCTTTATCAAGGTTTTGTTTGGAAACACCCTGCTAGAGCAACAGAGGAGTGACCCCTCCGCCCTGGCGAGGGTGGGGGGCTCATTGTCTGCTCTGCCCACATCCTGCTCGCTCCCCAGAGGTGAGGAGACCCACCCGGAGGGTGAAATCCCAGTCCTTGGCGCTCACAGTTGCACCTTGATTATGTCAGGCGTTGATTAACGAGGGCAGAAGCCAAACTGTGCCAAATGGAGCCAAGTCTGTGTGCTTTGGGGGGGACGTACACACACCTGGCCGTGTGTGTGCACCCTGAGAGTGTGGGCACCCTACAGGGAGCAATCTGCTCCCCGGAGCAGCCTGGCACTGAGCCTGGGGCTGCCAGGGCGCATCCCTGCTGCACGCTTGGCAGAGCACGGCTGGATTCCCTTGGGGCTGCTTCTGCTGCTGAGGGCCCCAGCCCTGCCTGCCCAGTTCAGGGAGAGAGATGGAGAATTTTGGGTGACCTGAAGTGACATTTTGCCGCTTCTGTTTCTCTCACAGCTTTCTCAGCAGGTGAGATCTCAATCCCGACGCCCGCTCGCCCCTTGTATTCACACACGTGCCTCTGTGGTATTTGAGGGCCACTGAAGTGGATGTTGCAGTTTGTAACAGGAGATGTTGTTTCATTTTTGGGGTTGCTTAACCCCCTCCTAACTGTAATAAACCCAGTGAGTAAGGACACAAAAATATTACCCTGGAGGTAGGGGACCAAAAGCTTGGAAAGGGATGAAAGAAATACTCCCATTACAGCTTTCAAAATATGTTTCTGTAGCTGAAGCTGCTAAATTTGACTCAACTTTACATGCTGGAAAGGTTTTGCGGTTGGTTTGGGTTTTTTTATGGTGAATAAGTGTTTTTTCCTCTTTAAAACCCCCACCAACTCGCAAGCTGAGTGATGCAGTTTCGATGTGTCACGGAGGCAGGGTTAGTGCAGCTCTGCTCTTGGAAGAGTCACTGTAAACTCCAAAACATGAGACTCTGGTCTTGAGTGGGGCTCCAGGTGCCTGAAACCAGCACCTGGCCCCCCTCGCTGTCCCAGCAGAGTGGGGCTGTCACAGGAGGCCTGGGAAGGGACAAGTTTCACCCTGGTTTCACACTGAGAGGGGGCAGGGCTTTGGTCTGAGCTCCTGCAGGATTCAATCCCCTGCCCAGGGGACATGGGGACACTGGGGGATTAAAGCTGGGAGCTCCTGCCGCAAATCTCAGCCTGAGGAAAGAGGGCAGGGGAAAGCAGGTGAGCCCAGGCTCCACCACAAAAGATCTCCAGCGAGTTGGGTCACTGTGCCTCAGTTTCCCCACATGGACATGATGCTATTGCCACACAGGCCGCTGGCAAAGCGCTCAGAGACTGATTTCCACAAGGGTTCATTCCCGGGGAGCTGGAGCCCTGGGACACAGTTTGCTGATAATTCACCTCGACCCAAGACCTCAGGCAGGAGTCAAAAATAGCTCCTGTGACTCACTGTGCCAAGAAGGCCAAAGGGTTTGAGACAGTGCCTTGGGGACACCTGGATGTTTTCCTTAGGATAGGGAGGTGGTGAGGTGCCACCTCCGAGTTTCTGGCTCTTCAGGTCCCTGTGGTGAGCCCGGGCCCTGCTCCCCAGGTGATTTTCTCCTTGGTGCTCATCTGCCTTTCTCCAGCTGTGGCAGAAGCTTGGCTGTTGCTCATCTCCCATTCACATTTATGTGTGAGACATAAATGTCTCTTTTGCTGCAGCTCCATGCTCTCCTGGCTGGTCCTTCCTGCATCTCCAAGCACCTTAGCTGGGGATGGATGTCTACAGAAAGGCACAGGTGTGATGAGTGCTGGCCCTTTGAAGGACCTCAGTCATCCATGGGATTCCAGTGCTCCCAGAACTGGAGTTCCAACAGTCTGAAATCTCCTCCTGGTCCTGCTTCATTGTTTTTTCCCAATTTCTGCATTGTGGGTGTTTTGCCTGGTGACACAGGGGAGCAAGAAAAATTTGTGAAAGGGAGGTGGGAGAGCAGTGCTCCCTCTGAGTCACCTTCCAATGGATAACTCCTGTGTTTTCATCCTCTCCTGTCATATCTGATGGCCCCAAAGTGCAGGAAATATCCCCTCAGTGAGGAAAAATGAGGGGTGAAAAGGGCTCTTCTTTCCCCCAGGCCCTGAGTGCAATGGTGAGAGGTAGCCTGGAGGGGAGAGCAGGCAACTGATGCTGTAACTGCCCATCTTTGGTCTCCCATCACGTCTGCCATGATCCTTTCTCAGTGGCAGAGACCTGGGACATGAATCTGGTGGCTCTTGTCCTCGTGAAGGCATTACTGCTCAGGAAGGCTGGTGCTCAGGGAATCAAACATGCGCTGATCCTTTTCCACAGGGGCTTGGGACACAAATCTGGTGGCCCTTAGACTTGTGTATGTATTGCTGCTCAGCACTGTTGGTGCACTGGGGATCAAACACACACCCTCCAACACCCAGCCCTGGGACAGGACAGTCCCCTGGGCCAGCGGGATCGTGGGGACACTCTGGCTCTGTCCCGCGCCTGCAGCAAGAGCCTGGGGGTGACAAAATCACCAGCCACAGGCGGAAGCCAAGGGACTATCAGCAGCCAGCTCCACATGGGACCTGCTCAGTTTTCTAAGAAACACCGCAACAGTCGCGAGCGCTTACGGGAAGGGTGGGCCGGGCCCGCAGCGAGGCCACGATAGTGCTCTGCTGGTGCCGGGGGGCACGGTGGCCACACGAGGGGCTCAGGGTAGCAGAAGGTGTGGTGGGGATGTTTGTGTTCGTGTAAGAGCAGCTTCCTGGATGGTCTTGAGGAGAAAAGAGAGAGAGGAGGGTAGATCTAAACCACATCTCAAAATAGGCCTAAACTTTGACGGCGTTTGGAGCTGTGCTTCCTGCTTCGAGCAGCCCCAAGGAGATGAAAGATGCAGCTGAGTGAAATAGGAAAAAAAAAAAAATAAAACAAGAAAAAAAGAAAAAAGCAAAAAAGCAAAACAAACAAACCAACTTAACACTCTCTTCACCGAGGCAGAGACATAGACATGATAGCACTCCACAATGTTGGGATGTGGCTCCAGGACCCCTCCTTCCCTCCTAGCAGGTTCATGGCTTGGAAAGCAGGACAGGAGAGCCCAGGATGAGCTGGGGAAGGGACTGCTCACTGGACATGGGGATATTAAGGAAAAAACTCTGGAGCAAGCCAAGGAAAGGAGGGTCCTGTTGTGTCAGATCTGGCCTGGGGACTTGCAAAGTCACCTCTAGAAAGGGAAAACTGCCCCTTCCCTGGAGCTGACACAGCCCTGTGCACGCACAGCAGCTGCTCCAGAAGGTCACGCAGAAACAGGGCTCCAAAATTCAACACATGTAAACTAATTAAAAAAAAAAAACCAAAACCAAGATAAGAAAACACACAAACAAACATCCCTGAAGTGCCGCAGAGCTGGAAATGGGGTTTGACAGTTTGGAGGGTAAAAAACTCGACCGCTGCTGACTGATAGCGACCGACTTCTCGTAATCCGCAGATCAGCTTCCTCTGCTCCTCTGCGTTGGCCGAGCTGGAGGTGGGGACAGCCCGCTGGCAGCTTCCTGCACCCACCAGCCCCCGGCACGCAACACCCAACGGAGCCGGAGCAACAGGATCTGCTTTACCAAAATTGAATTTGGCTGACAACATCCGGCGTTTCGTAAGGGCGCTTTGATGTTTGTTTACTCGCCAGCTCCAGCACATGCTCTGCACCAGCCTGAAGATGAATGGGAGCGAAAAGGGCTCAGCACCTCTTTGATCTCTCCCAGGAGAGCTGCCAGGAGCAGGCAGCTCTGGAAACACCCCGTGGAGGGATGGATCCGGCTGTCCCCGTGGTGCTTTTGACTGGCTGGTCCCAGTTCGTGCTGGGGTGCGATTTTGGGAGTCAAGTGTGGCAGGAGACAAGGTCCCTGGAGTAGCCATGGTGTGGTCACTGGTACCCCACAACTCACAGCATATCCTCCATCCCACCCCGCAACAAAGGAATGTTTCCATCACAGCAAGTGTTTTGTTTTTATTTAAAACCGCATAAAAAAAATAAGATTTCTCAATTCCCCTGTACAATATTAACTATTAACAAAACCCGTCGGCTACACACTTGGTTACAGGTACAGACTGGACAGTGCAGACAGCCCAGGCCAGCCCCCCCTCCCCAGCCCAAAAAAACAAGACACCCGTGGAAAAAACCCAAATTCAGCTGCAAACTGAGATCTGCACGTGGCAAGGAAAGAACAGCACCCAGAACTATGTACACAGACAGCTGGGGAGAAGCAACCGCCCCACACCTCCACCAGACATCCAATGGAAACACGACGGGCCCAGGGATGGACACAGGACAGAAACAGAGGGAAGACCCGAATGGAAAACCGGGGGATCAGCAGCTGTAGAAGCAAGGCATGGGCTGGAAACCCACATGAATTATAAATAAATAAATAAGTTATCCTTGCGGCTAGAACTCTTCCTTTAAAAAACAAACAAACAACAAATTTATGAAAATAAATTAAAAACAAAAACTGGAAATGAGGAAAAAAAGGCAAAATGTTATCACTATTCACAACTGTACATCAAGCTTTGCTCCCGTAGAACTATGTACACATTTACAGCTGTTGGTTTGCATTGTTTGTGCATTCGTGAGGGCACAGAGAAGCAAAGAACCCCAGAAAACCCGTGTGGGATGGAGGCACAGGAGGCGAGGCATAACCCACTTGGTTCCCAAGCATCTTCTGACCCATTTCCTTTTTGAAAAGGGGAAAAGGAACTATAGGCCAGGCGAGTCTCAGAAAAGCAGCACTGTAGGAATAGTCAAGTGTTTCCTCCAGTACAGCTCAGATCAAACAGAAGGCACACGAGCATGGGGACAGCGAGAAGGGACAGTGAGAAGGGACAGCCACTTTGCCACAGGCTCTGCCCTCCCCACAGTTTTCCCCCACTGAAGCTTTTCTTGCAGTCAGGTCATCCAGTTCTGCAGGTCAAGATGACACTTGAGAGCCTCCAAAACCAGTCAAAAAAAAATTACTGGTAAAATCTCAGAAGAGACAAGGTCATTCAGATGGAGTCCAGGACAGCTGGCTGGGATGGTGGCTACCAGAACTTGGAAGAGCAGGTCCCCAGCCCAGCTCCAGGGCAAGATGTGCACATTCCCATCTGAGAACATCTGAGGATCCCTGCTCAGTGTTATGGTCAAGATGAAAAAATCTGGTTTTCTTTGCTTCTTATGACCAGGAGCTGCATGGAGCTGTTACTTGTCAGGCTCCTGGATCAAACTGTGCAGGTGGATCTCAGCTGGTTCCAGGTGAATGTCCTGCAGCCAAGAGTGGTTGAAAATGTCTTCCAAGGATGGCCTGTCCGAGGGGCGCATGGACAAACACCACTTGATGAGGTGTTGGCACTCTGAGGAGAGAAAGCAGCAAGCAGTGGTCAGTCAGAGCAGGCTCCTGTCCACCCTGTGCCACTGTCTGCAGGGTCCGAGCTGTGCCCAGCCTCCCCATCCACCCTCTCCTTGGGAGGAGAGCAGGATGGCAGCACATGTGCCACCTCCTGCAGCCACCCAGGGCAGATGAAAGCCCTGCAGAGCTCCCCGGGAGCTGCTGCCTCCCCCAGCCACGTCCCAGAGCCGGCTACCCACCGAGAGAGATGCGCCGTCGGAAGAAGAGCTGGCCCCGGATGATGTCCTCGTCCTGCTCGAAGGGGACGTCCCCACACACCATGTTGTAGAGCAGGACACCCAGAGACCAGATGGTGGCTGAGTGGCCGTGGTAGCGGTGGAAGCGGATCCACTCCGGGGGGCTGTACACCCGCGTTCCTGCGGGACACAGCAGCTCATCAGCCCCTGGCCAGAGCATCCCTGGGCGTCGCTGGCACCCGGCGTGACCCGCCCGCCTTCCCGCCAGCACGTGACTCTTGTTTACAAACTTTGGGTTGTAAAAGGAAAGCGCCGGTGCCAGAAGAGGGCAGCAGGGCCCGGGGAAGGCCCGGCCGTTACATGCGAGGAAAAAACCCACCTACGGGTGGGGAAAAACCACGCCTTCCCCACCCCGCAATGGGGAAAAAAAAAAATTTAAATTATAAACCAAGGCAAACAAGGGGAGAGGAGCAGCCCCAGCCCTTCCGCACTCGCAAACCAAACCGGCCGGTGCTCGGGTTTTGCAAACCCCCCTGTGCTCCCCCCTCCCCAGGGTGTTTTTGTCACGCTGGCTTCCCCGCCCCAGCCCGAGCCAGGCTGGGTGACGGAGGCTGTCAGCAGGGCCGGGAGCCGGCTCCCGTTTCACAACATCCTCCCCGTGCCAAACAGCAACTTGGCAGCGGCTGCCGAATTCATGCCGTCCCCCCCCGCCACGGGGAAACCTCCGGAGCCCGGCCCGGCCGCGCAAGACCCGGCACCGGGAGGGCAGCCGGCTGTGGGCTCACCGTCAAACTGCGTGTAGAGCGTGTCCTTGAGGAAGGTGCCGGAGCCGAAATCGATGAGCTTGAGCTCGCCCGTGGCCAGGTCGAGCAGGATGTTCTCGTCCTTGATGTCGCGGTGCAGGACGCCGCAGTTGTTGCAGTGCCGCACGGCCTCCAGCACCTGGCGGAACAGCCCCCGCGCCATCTCCTCCGGCAGGAACCCCCTCTCCGTGATGAAGTCAAAGAGGTCCTGCGACGACTCCGGACGCTCCATCACCACCACGAAGCTGTCGGGGAGCTCGAACCAGTCCAGGAGCTGGATGACGCCGTGGAAGCCAGAGCCCACCTTGTTCAGGAGCACGATCTCCAGAGGCACACGGCTGCCGCTGGGCTGCGGGGGGACCACGCTGCCATCAGCGGGGCTGAGCCACCCTCGTCCCCGGCAAGCCCTGCTGTTCCCTTGCCCGCACCCACCGGTCCTGAGCATCTCCCCGTCCAGGGGATGCTCCGCTGTCTCCCTGCCCTCTTCCACCGGTCCTGGACATCCCGGTGTCCCCTGCCCGCCCCCATCGGCGCTAGGCATTCCCCGGCCCGGGATGCCCCGCGTCCCCCGGTGACCCCACACCCGCTCCCCCCGCGCCGTCCCGGTTTCCACCCTCCCGCGTTTCTGCTCATCCCCGCCCGTCACGCCTCGGGTTCTCCCGCTGGCCCCGCTCACTCACCAGCTCGCCCCACTGCGAGATGCGGTCCCGGGCCACGCGTTTAATCGCCACCTGCGAGCCAAGGCGAACGGCGGCATGAGCTCGGCGCCGGGCTGAGCTCGGCGCCCGCCCCGCCGAGCCCCCGCCTGCTCCGCCCGCCGCCGGCCCCGCCACTTACCGGGGCGCCGTCCGAGAGGCGGATCCCCGAGTAAACGCTGCCGAAGCCCCCGCTCCCCAGCAACGGGCCCACCCGGTACAGCTGCTCCAGCGGCTCCTTCTCCTTCCCTGTGGACGAGACCCGCCCGTCAGCGCTCCGCCCGCTGCCCCGGCCGGCCCCGAGCCGGGACGGGAACCCCCACGCCGGGCGTCCCTGACCTGGCTGTAGCTTGGCGGGGTGCAGCTCCCCGGCGGTCCCGGAGCGGAGATGCGCCAGCGAGGTGATTTTGGAGAGCAGCATGCCGGTGGCGGGGCCGGTGGCGGCACCTGCGGCTCCGCGCCGGGCAGGGCAGGGCAGGGCTGTGAGGGCGGCGCGCGCGCGGGGCGGGAGCGGGCGGGCTGCGGGCGCGAGCG